>NC_136804.1:12214386-12444386 GCF_951216825.1 Electrona antarctica
ACACACACACACACACACACACACACACACACACACACACACACACACACACACACACAGTAGGCTACAGCTGAGTAATACAATATATTACATGTGATTTATCTGATGAGCATTATTTCCTTCTGCACTTTAGTTATAATGTAATGCAATTAATGTAATGTATGTATTACTGTAATATATAATAGTTAAATGTAGCCTATGTATAATACCTTTATTTACATCAACAGAGGGACAGCACGCTGGTGGACTTGGGGTCAACCAGGTCACCTCGTGTGAGGGTGTGTGTGTGTGTGTGTGTGTGTGTGTGTGTGTGTGTGAGAGAGAGAGAGAGAGAGAGAGAGAGAGAGAGAGAGTGAGAGAGAGAGAGAGAGAGAGAGAGAGAGAGCAAAGAGCATGCAAGGTTGGAGTTAGTTGTATAGGTTCGGGGTGGGGATGGAGTTTGTTTGAGGATGTGTGTGTGTGTGTGTGCGCGTGTGCGTGCTGGGGGGGAGCCCGGGGGGGGGGGGGGGGGGGGGGGGTGCAGACTCATCCATCCATGCACCAGTGACCAGTCCCATCCCGGGGGTTGGACAGACTGTGATCCCACACTTGTCTCCCACCACCGGCCCAGCCAATGACAGAACGCTCTCTTTTTTGGGAGATGAGAGCCGCACATCCCTGACTGACATCCGGAACCAGGACCCCCCCCCCCCAACATCACCTCCCCCTCCTACCTCCCTCCCCCGTCTATCAGCCCAGGTGGCGGAGCACGTTGCCCCCCCCCCCCCCCCCCCCCCCCCCCCCCCCACACACACACACACACACACACACACATGCACATGCACACACACACGGCCGTGACCGCCTGGCTGGACATGACGCCTCTCGTTCCCCGACTCCTCGGCACATGGACATCAGGGGCGCTCGGAGCTGCTGCTGCCGATACGCACCGACGCTCCGGCGACTGAAGAGAGGACCACCACCACGCTGCTTCTCAACAAGAAACTGCGTTCACGAGTGATACTCACGGACTAAAAGAAAAAGAAAAAAAGGAAGAAAGAAGAAAAAGGATATATTTTCTTCACATTTCGTCTTTTTTTTTGGTTGCAGCAGTCCGCTGTGTTCCAATGTGCAGCCATGCTCATCGTCTCGTCTCGCAGTGCGCTGCTGTCCGTGTACTACCCGCAGATCTTCCTCATCCTCACCAGCGGTAGCTACCTGTAGGTGGATCCATTATACATCCTACCACCAGCTGTGCTTCTCAAAGTTTAGCATTTCAGGGTCTCCTATCTCAACTCTGATATTTGTACACTGTCAGAGTTACACACTCGTAAGAGTACATTTGTAGACTTTGAAAACCACTGATCTACAGGCTACTGTATAGGCTAGAGAATTCAAGCGCTATACCAAATTAAAGGTTGATGTGACCGAGGATTGCACCTGTTACAAATTGGTGCGTAATTGGTGCGTAATTGATTTAGTTGGTAGACTACTCTTGCAGAACGGCGCACAGTACAATCCTGATATTTAATAGCAGCCTATTATATAGGCTATTATTGAACTCTGGCAGTGTACTAGTAGGCCTAGGCCTAACTAATAACCACATGGACCCGTAGGCTAACCGTCCACACAATTAAGTGTTTTTTTTTCCGGGGTAGTTGCATGGGGCATGGAATCATGCTTTCTCAATATAATTTTTTAAAGCGACAGGCCTAATCGGGTGTTGGGAATTAATGTGGTCCGTCTAATAATAGATTCATTTGTAATTTAACTTTTTTTCCTAACCCATATTGAAAAAAAAGTGTTAGAATAGAATATTGACCATTTGATCCGGCATGGGGAAATTCGGTTTCAGCTCAACCCAGCTGATTGAGTAGATGGGATTTCATTATCATTATTTCCCCCTGTAGGCCCACACGCTACATGCATTTTGGGTGTATTTGATGAGATAACCCGATCTTACGGATTTGCGCATTACAACATAACCGCTTTGTCACAAGCGCACCTCGTCAGGAAAGCGTTATAATTGGAGGGCATATGGAAACGAGTAAAATGTCCCTATTGCATTGGCCTCCTTCGTGCTATGTCTTATACGGGAACAGGCCTATGTAATGAGCTCTTTCTTATGACATTAAAAGACCCAGACCCTCTCTGGAGGGGATGATTGCTGCACCATACATGCATTTCATTCATAATAACAAGGGCAAGGCCCTGGGCCCTAAAATAGCTGTGGTTGGCCATGTTTTCTGTAACAGAGGGAGAGACAGAGAGGCACAAGGAGATGGTTTGGAGTGAGTTGGACCCACATCCTATAACTATTGTTTTCTTTCAAGTTTTTATTAAAGTCAATTAGATTAGTCCGCCCATTGTGTGGTCTGGGCTGCATGGTTTAAGTCTTGCTCCCCTCCCCCGCTCCTCCTATGTTTATTTGATCACATAATGTCTTTACATTTTCAGATCTACAGACTGGCTATTGTCATGAAGAACGGACAGTGTCCTGTGTAGGTCACGATATAACTGTTCTTTAATATAGCAAAGTATACAGTCTTTGTATTGAGTTTGTGCTTGAAATGTACTGTAATTCTTCAAACTGTTAATAAATACTTCAATCAATCAATCAAACAGCTTTGAATTCCGACTGAAGACATATTTTTTTTGTCCAGCGGTTGAATTCAACGCACCTCACCACTCCCTAGCCAAATCCTGGTAAATTAAATGTCACAGTCCTCAGTGCTAAATAGGGTACAAATGGTAGCTGTCAATACATACAATACACGATCAGGTTCTGAAAACTGAGATCATGGTAAATTATTGAAAGTGGCCTGCGAATGTTCAGATTCACAGGTCACTGCAGCTGGTGGACAAAATCCTTAGTTTCCTGCTCTAGTTGGTAAGATTTGTGTTTGGTGACCATGAGTCAAGAGTTCAATCCATGCTGATTACCTTCTCTTTATGTCAAAACTGTCTCTCTATTTCACTCTAAAGGAACCTTTGTGAGACGTATCAGGTTGTACACATTCCAAGTTTAATTGCCGTTCTCTCCATCTCATGTCTCTCCTCCCGGTTACAGATAGTATTGTATAGACTCTTATCAAAATTCAAGACAACAGTCTCATTCTGTGTCTCGCTTTGCATGACAGTCACTTATACTACTTCTGATGCCCCGACTCCCTCTTTAAATCGGAACTCTCTTCCGTCTCTCGTTGTGTGACAGTGAATTAAACTCGTCTTTTGATGTTGCTTTGTTTCTCCCGTTCTCTCTCTCTCTCTCTCTCCCCCTGCCTATAGGGCGCTGTCCTCTGTGGTAGCTTTGGGGGCTAACATAATTTGCAACAAGATTCCGGGGCTGGCCCCCCGTCAGAGAGCCCTCTGCCAGAGTCGCCCTGACGCCATCATCGTCATCGGCGAAGGGGCCCAGTTGGGCATCAACGAGTGCCAGTACCAGTTCCGCTACGGCCGGTGGAACTGCTCTGCCCTTGGAGAAAGGACTGTCTTTGGACAAGAGCTGAGAGTAGGTCAGTCAGTTTGACACTGGCTGTTGTCAGCAAAAAAGCAGCAACAAAAGAAAAATAATATTTTCCTTTTTATTTTCTTTAACAAAATCTCAAGAGAAGGGGTGTAATTTGGCAAGTATGTCTAGAGGGAGGAGTTATTTGAACAGTTTTGATTCTCGATTCAAAGGGAACATTTACACCTGAATACACTTGACTTAGCAGATGATTGCTGTCATTAAAGTAAAACTCACTGATGAAAATCATAGTGATTACGACCTTACAGAGCTCTAAGGTTCAACTTTAGGACTAATGACTTGAGAAGATGCACCTTGCGTCAAAACCTTAGTCCTTGCACCTACAGTACTAAATAACAAAAGGAAGATCCATATGCATCACCTTCCGTTACTGTACTGGATTTACCTCACTTTTCTGAGAGATACGGCGGTTTTCTGAAGATATAGGGCGGTAACACCCAGTTTACTTAGGATATAATTAATGAAAAATGGATGTGGGACTTTTTGTCCAAGGGTTTGTCCGATAAGTCAGAGAGAAAGAAAGTACTGATCAGTTCTTCACTTGAGATAATGCTGAAGATGACAATGGAAAACCTTACATCAGCAATAATGTTCTTAGTCTTATAACATGTAACAAGCTCATAACATGTCACACCTGTGAGCTTGTAGAGCTGCTATTTATTTTTGTTGAAAAAAGTTGTGGTCTAAAGTTGAGACATCTGAAAAAGTCCACTCATACTGTTCTACAACGTTTGGTCAAAGGTAGCCTACTGCTCAACTTCACTTCTGCGTACAGTTCAACTTAGGCTTGACAAAATTGCCGTTTGAAAACTTTCATTGAAAGCACAGCAGTTCTACTTCCCACTGGCGTTAACCACAACTACATACACGTGTAACGGACACAAACAGCTGAAACTCAAAGCCTTGTTGCCCATGTCCTAAAAGCGTTTAGATCAATTATCAGCTCCATGTGGCTTCATTGTCATCTCTCATTTGTGACAACCCACTGTCATGGCAGTTCTGGCTTAGAATTCAATGTGAAAAAGCAAAAGCAAAATTGTCCTCAAAACGAAAGATGGCAGAAGGCCTATCTGAGCATGCCATCAGTGGAGAGCCTGTCAATCAAAGATGACGATTTGTAAACACCCCAAACATATGCGTCTCTCAACATTCCTCCTCGCCAGATAAGTTTGTTTCACAGAAGCCTTCCGCTCGCTCCTAACGTGGACCTCTTATATAAAGTGTCTTTCTGTCAGGCTGACATGTTTTGTTGCGGTCCACTGTGGGTTTGGAACTGCGTTTAATCCAGCTGCTCTGGGAACAATCACTTCCCCCTTGACGGGAGTCAGAGACAGACGGCTGGATAACTTTATGCCTTTCTGTCGGAAGAAACGTATCTCCTTCTCCCGCGGTGTGTGGAAGGCCTAATAGAGACAAGTATCATCCATGTAGTAGGCTTGACATTGGCATTGCGGGTAACATTCCCAGACCAGTAAATCTCATTTCAATCTCATCTAATAACTGCTACACGAGCCACTAACGATGTAAAATCACAGTGGTGCTTAACGACTTAATCTGTGACCTCAATCTGTCTTGCTTGATGAATCGATGATCAATAATGGGCAATGTAAGATCAGTCGTTGGCTCTTCTTATTTGTGTCCCATAAAAAATAGGGGAAAAAAGTAATCTTCTGCCCCCACCCCCCCCTCCCCTCGACTCTCTCCGTGTACCCGCTTCACTTGATTGACCTGCCGGGCCTGTGAACTCATTAAGTATTGAGAAAGACCAGGGAGATTCATTCTAACCACTAATTGAAGTCAGCTACAACAGCTGGATGGCAACAATGGAACCCTGCATGCAGCGCTGTACAATCAAAACAAATCATATTGCCGGGAGATGGCTGTCTGGCCATAGCAGAGGGCCCGATGCCTTGAGAAACGCTCACTATACAATATTTCCGCAATATTTCCCGAATGGGCCGCAGATTTAGTCTGTTGAGAGAAGACTTCAGAGTTTGTTAAGATTTATGGATGGGATGGGGTGACTTGGGGGACCGCAGGTCGGGAGTGAGTTTGTCAGGTTGGAAGACTGCCATCACAATCGCCTCTACCAGAGACGCCATGCATTCATAATACTCGAAGATCGCAGGCCCAGCATTATCTTGATCGGGGACGGAGGTTATCCGATTGCACTGCCCAAAAGCAATGCCAATAATTGCATTTCCTCTCTATGCCATAAATAAGTATACAGTTGGAGGCCATCGATATTGTCCTTTTCTTTTTGCTGAGGTTTGCGTGATCTGCGCAAAAGGACAGTTAACCCATTTTGGGCGGGAACCCCTTTTGGTGTTTTAAACTGTTATAATTTAGCTATTGAAAAATAGCAGATCTACAAGCTCATAGCGCGCCACCGAGTGGCGCGCTACGAGCTTGTAGGTCTGCTATTTTTGAAAAATCGTGAAAATATTTATTTCAGAAAACTGGAGGATTTAGAAGGATTTTTTAAAGTTTTGAGGTCAGGCCTAAATGGGTCAAATGATAAGGGACAATATCGGTGGCACCCAACTGTATAAATGTTTTTATTTTGAAACCCAAATGGTGACTCATGAACCTCTCACTGGGGAACGTCCCAGTCAAGTCCAGCCACACATTATTTCAGCATTCAACAGAGGTATCACTGGCAGTAATGATGATGGACTGTACCACTTAAAACCCGATTTTATACTTCAGCTATTCGTAAATAGCCGATCTAAAAGCTCACACGGACTTGTATCGCAACATTGTGAGCGTTGTGAGCTTGTAGATCAGCTATTTTTACTATATTTTTTAAATTGTGAAGAGTTGTGCAAAATCTTTGCCTGAAATAGAGACGTCAAAGTTAAGATTGTTAAAGCAAAGTCAGTCCGACACTTTGTCTACATCAGAGGCTCAACTGTTTTTACTCAAAGTAAAAGTAGCAATATCACAATATGAAAATACTGCTTTTCAAATAAGTTACTAGAGTAAATGCACTTAGTTACTTTCCATCAATGGCAGTATGGATTCACTCAAGGCTTCTCTGGCCTACCAGTAGATGTCACTTGTGCTTCCACACTTGGACTTAAGCTTCTGAGAAATGGAAAGATGTTTTAAATCCTTGCCATAGTCTCTCTTTGCCCGCAAACAGGGAATGCCTGCTGGGTAAGATCAAGAATTACCAGCAATGCACAATAGGCTAAACACATGGCAAAAGACGTTGAATTGTTTAACTCCTAAAGTCAGCTTGATATTTTTGTATTTTACAAAGATTCCATTGTGGTTTTCCACAGGCTAACCCAGACCAGTAGCCCTAAACTTTCCCCTTCATGTTGATTTAGAAAGCTTGATTACTTTTAAATTCTCCATTTCTTTCACAATGTTATATTTCAACACAGCAGATCTTTATCAGAAGCAAAAATTGCCATTGTGGCAGTATAGCAACAATGGGATTTAAAAATCACACCTGTGTGAAGTGAGGGGCACTAATATATTAAAGTCTAACTCATGTTGATATGGTGATGTAATGGTGATGTAAAACAAACGGTGCAGACACAAACATTAAACGTCATTAACAATAAAGAGACAATATGATGTAAATGACACATTATGACGTACATTTTCCCTTCATTGTCAATGCGTTTACAAAACTAAACTAAAGACAAACATGAATAAAAATGTTACTATAACCAATCTGTCCAAGGAAGGTACAGGTCAATACAAAACAGACTTTACATCAGGGTCCTTCATTTTCAATTCATCTCCATCAGACAAGGACATGAAACATTAATAATCCACAACACACTAGTCCAAAAATGAAGTCAAACTTGCAGCTGGACAAATTACAGGAGTCGGTGCTTAGGAGACTACCTGGCACCTACTGTATATCTTAGGAGACTACCTGGCACCTACTGTATATCTTAGGAGACTACCTGGCACCTACTGTATATCTTAGGAGACTACCTGGCACCTACTGTATATCTTAGGAGACTACCTGGCACCTACTGTATATCTTAGGAGACTACCTGGCACCTACTGTATATCTTAGGAGACTACCTGGCACCTACTGTATATCTTAGGAGACTACCTGGCACCTACTGTATATCTTGCAAAAGTTCTGCAGCCAACAAGGTACATTCCAATCTATATTAACCACTTTCAAACTATAGTCCCTAATTTAAGCCATATAGGCAAAACATTTACAAAATGTTTCAGAAATGTTCACAGCTTTCAATCAAAACTTTTCCAAAAATGTCAACGTTCGCTATTTGTCGTACAACTAAGTATATAGGGCTTAAGTGGTTAACCACCAAGTTCCAAAACCATTCCATGTAATGTTTGACAAAACATTGCTCCCTTGGGAATGTCTGGCAATGGTTCCTCAACAACGCATTAAAAACGTAACTTAAATAAACGAAATAAATAAAACACAAACTATGTAGCTGTTGGGCAGAAACTTTGTTTCTACATATTTCAACTTTGTTTTTAATACATGATTGCCCTAGCCTACTTTGTCATGAGAGTTGCACAAACAAATGCAGTTCTAAAAGCTTACGTGAGCTAGAGGTGCCATTTTCTGAATTTAAACATTTTTGAAAGTGAAAGTGGTTACTTGGGTTTTATACGTTACCAATGAAAAGTACAAAGCTTGCGACAAAATAATAACTACACTGGCTCTATTGGAACACAGGTTATTTTAGTTTTTTTGACATTTTCTGAAAAGTAAGCTTTGGACATATGAATGATCCATGTTCTATGTCCCTCCCCCCCTTATAGGAAGCAAAGAAGCGGCATTCACTTATGCCATCACCGCAGCCGGAGTGGCCCACGCGGTGACGGCGGCCTGTAGCCAGGGTAACCTGACTCAGTGTGGCTGTGACCGCGAGAAGCAGGGCTACCACGACCAGGAGGAGGGCTGGAAGTGGGGCGGCTGCTCCGCCGATGTCAAGTACGGCGTGGACTTCTCCCGGCGCTTCGTGGACGCCCGCGAGATCAAGAAGAACGCCCGGCGACTGATGAACCTGCACAACAACGAGGCGGGGCGGAAGGTAAAATCCTGACTAGGACTACAGCTGTAGATTATGGTCCTTGCGAGTTTTCGGCCGATGACATTTTGAATTAATCGACAAATCGAGAAGCGATCTTTCTTTGATAACTTTAAAATATATATATATATATATATACACATCAGCAAATCAACGTATAATAAAGTTTAATAGATCTGTTTTTTTGCTCATATGAAATCATTTTTGACTTCTATGTCCTACCCGGAATTCGAATCCAGGTCTCTCACAAAACCAAATTTCGACCACTCTTCCAAAGCTGTAATCTCGGTGTCAAGCGTGAGTAGGGAGACCACATGTAGTACATGTAGTACTGCCTGAAGTACACACACACTCACAAGTGGCAATTCTATCTTTAAACAGCAGCAGAAATGGAGTCTCCCATGCAGGAGACCCAGGTTTGAAACCCGGGGAGGACATAAAACCTAAGGATCGCAGCTTAAACAAATGTTTGCTATATAAATCAGACAGACTTTTCTGTTGAGTACCTGTGATAAAACTAGACCCTGCTGATCAACATACAAGGCATTGTTTTTAATATATTGCTATTAAAGTCAAAGCTCAGATTATTATCAATTGAGTAGGCTAATGGCTGATTTATTGTAGCCTATATTTACATATTGTATCCAATATGCAAGCTTAAAGAGAGAGAGAGAGAATGCACAGGCAAATATAACCAATTTGCAAGCTTATGATGCATTGCAGTGTTGTGAGTTTATAGATCTGCTATTTTTGGTTAGATGGGCATGTAAATCACCTTTACAACTAATTGTTGCATCAACTATACTAGGCTAAATAAATCCATTGTTCATAAGGTTTAGGCAAGGGAACAACAGTAATGGTTGGGTACTTCATACAGACAAATAATTTGTTAATACAATTAAGCTGGTGCAAACAAAGCGGAGGTTTTCAATGTGTGCGCGTGAGGAATGCAAGGTCGGCCCGGTCATCGCTGCCAAGTGGGAGTTGTGCCACAGCTCTGCGCTCCATTCATTGAATTACCAAGCATTAAGTCAGGATACGAGATATTATTGCAAGTCTCTCTCTCTTCCTCTCTCAGTGGCAGCACCAAAACCTTTGCTTCTGCACCACTGCACACGCTGAACCAACCAAAATCGGGAGCCAATTCCCCCAAACCCGATATCAATGCAGAGGAAGACAGCGTGGATATAGAGTTGCTGATTTGATAATGCCGGTCCCTGCTGTCAGCGTTAGGCTACATCATGTTCTGATTATATGCTTGCCCACTCGGCAATCATATTGCCTTTCACATCCCAGATAATGGCAGCGATAATACATCTACTGTCAAAACTTACGGCGTTTTCCTGTGTGGCAGTGACCTGTAACTTCTGTCAGCTGGATTTATCTATGAGGTATCAAAATATAAATCCTGCTCTAACCGCGGTGTAATTTTATACACGTATGGTTGCATTGAAAGCTCGGGTCAGTTTTCCTGTCCATTACGTGGTCTTTAGAAAGGTAGAGTTAATTATAGGCTACAGTCTTTTGGCTACAAGTAATTTTTCCCCCAAGTTTTTGACACAAAGTTGGCATTGTGATCAACTTTAGGCATGTGAAATGTGTACTACTGATAAATGTGGAACTTAGTACACATGGCAGTAGATATCTTGGTGTCCTGTTGTTGCCTATGCCAAATTAGCAGATCTACAAGTTCACGTGTCACAAGCCTTTTTTCTTTTCTGTTATTTGAGGGGTGCTAGCCCCTCCTATATTCAGCTAGTGTAGATTTTCGTCTTACACAAACATCATCAAACGTCATAATTATGTAGACGAGCAAATCGGCTATTTTTGTCCTACACAAAGAAAATTCCCATTGACAAATCTCGAGACAAAATTGAAAATTGGCCCAAAATAGGGATTCCAGGATTATGTGGTTAAAAACACCATGGCATCCTAGACTTAAAACCAGAGCACCAAAACAAATGCGCCTGGCTAGGGCAACCACGCAACGGTTTCTCTGGCTATGAGGGGCTCTCTAACAGGCTTGTGGGTGGGAAGCATGCAGGGGATCCCGTCGGATTACAGACTCCTAGAGGAGGTTGTTCGCAGTGCCTGTTCAGTGAGGATGGTAAACTTGAAGATAGCGTCAACCTCCGCACACAAACTCTCCTCACTGGCAGGTGAAAAGTAGCTGCTTTAAACTCCATGTGTATCAGAGCAAGGAGACATGAGGTCGTCTACTCTACACCCTCCATGGGGGGGGGGGGGGTTGACCATATTATGGACCATATAGTACACAATGGAATGGGCAATGAGTCAATTTGGAGATAATGTGAAAAGCTAAAATGTCAGACAAAAATAAAGACAAATAAAATACAAAATGCAACAATCACAACGAATGTACTTTGGCTGTGCAAGGCCACATTGGTCTATGCTTTGAATACAAAGCAAGTAGAGTATACATAATAATGGAGGAATAAAGGAACGATTATTTAATCACTTTTCACCTGGCAGCCCCATTTCGGCATGTCCTACCCACATTTGTCAGATATTTTGAGATTTTTTTAATTAAAAGCTCACTCCATTGTGATATCTTGTGAGAGCTTATATCTGTTATCGTCATACCGCAAAGTATATGGGGCTTATGCAGTTGAGGATCGTAACCATGCCTTTATAGATGTGAGGATCACACTCACAGCCACTGGTGCACGCCCTCCAACCTTCTCTGTCTCTGTGTGTCCAGATCCTGGAGGAACGCATGATGCTAGAGTGTAAATGCCACGGCGTGTCAGGCTCCTGCACCACCAAGACATGCTGGACCACTCTGCCCACGTTCAGAGAGATCGGCTACATGCTGAAGGAGCGCTACAGCGACGCCGTTCAGGTGGAGCCAGTGCGGGCCTCACGGCTCCGTCAGCCCTCCTTCCTGCGCCTCAAAGAGGCCCGGGGCTACCAGAAACCAACGGACACGGACCTGGTGTACCTGGAGCGCTCCCCCAACTACTGCGAGGAGGACGCGGTGACGGGAAGCACAGGGACGCAGGGCAGGCTCTGCAACGGCACCTCCCCATACACAGACGGCTGCAACTTGATGTGCTGCGGCCGGGGCCACAACACGCACCAGTACACGCGCGTCTGGCAGTGCAACTGCAAGTTCCAGTGGTGCTGCTTTGTCAAGTGCAACACCTGCAGCGAGAAATCGGAGGTGTTCACCTGCAAGTAAGGGGAGAAAGTGATGGCAGGAGCTCAAGGGGAGACCAGGGAATAGGGGCAACACCGCAAGGAGGTGGGAGCTGAACAGAGACGGTCGGAAAATTAGATTTTGTCATTTTGCACATTTTGACATTTGGAGTAATTTTATGAGGAAAGAAAAAGAAAGACAGAAGTGAAATGTCATATGGAGGTCAGAAAGAGCGTTTAAGAAAAAGAATGTTTTCTTGTGCGTTGACTGGACAAACTATACGACGCGTGTTGCAGGGTGCGTATGAAGTGCAAGGATCAGTCGTTGACTTTTTTTTGTGTCTCCAACAACTTTGGAAGAAAATAACCACCTAGGCAAAGTAGACATTGTATTTAGGATGTAGGTTACAGTCTTCAAAAGACATCACTCGTAGAGTAAAAAGAAGTTCTTATGCAGATGAGAAGAAACGTTGATTTCAACACAGGTAACTGGAAACGGTACGCAAGTGAAGTGCCTTTTGACTGCCATGAGAAGACCCCAACACAATGGCTTCTGCTGAGGACTGTAGACGGTGCCTTTTTCTGCTGAGGACTGTAGACAGTGCCTTTTTCTGCTGAGGACTGTAGACAGTGCCTTTTTCTGCTGAGGACTGTAGACAGCGGGACAAATTGAACTGTACGCTCACACTGTATTATGTTTGAACACTGAAAATATGAAAATAAATGATTTATTTATGTTAGAATATCTTTCAGACTTAAGTCTTATGGTATGGACAGCAAGTTCAATTGCTGGTTAACATTTGTATCTTTCCTCACAACCTTCGATTGCTACTGATAAGTTTCAAGCTGGGAGTGTCCGATTTTTACAGTAGTGTGGCGTCGCCTTTGGAGCCACTGAACTAAATGCTTTTTTTTTTTTCAATCTCTTTTGCTATTTTCATTTTAACATGTGCGTTTATCACATTGTCAGTAGCATTTTAAGCTATAGAGTTGTTTTGCACTTGCATACCTTCCTATTTTCATTCAGACATTATGGGTTGTATTGAGTGCTGCACTGACATGTCCCCCTATGGAAGATTAAGCCTGATTAATAAGTGTCACAAGCCCAAAATTGTTGATCTACAAGCTTAGAGCACATTGCTTGCATCGTGATATGTTGTGAGATTGTAGATCGGCTAATTTTGGTGCATGGCACCAATGGGCAACCAAGTACAATAGGCCCACACGCTTTGTTAGGCTAAGAACCATACAGGCAGAAACATACACACATGCTATTTTGGGCCTCAAACAGGTCAGTTTGAACAGCGCTGCACAGCGTTCACCGTGCTCATCTCTTTGTTTTTCGGAGTGGCGATGGGGGGGGGGGGGGGGAATAGGTGGGGGGGCTTGCTCGCTCGACTTCTGAGAAACACATTGGAACTCTACATAGAGGTGGAATCAGGTTCAGATACATCGAACATTCCCACGAACGCCAGAGACACGGAATTCCACATTGCGGGCCCTTGCTTACACAAAGCTTTCCAGCGCGGTTTAGGTCTGCCTGGGTTGATGGCATGTGCCCTAACCACACAGACAAGCAGAAGCGGGGGGGGGGGGGGGGGGGGGGTTGTATGAGAGGGTTAAAGGCCACGGACTATTTTTGGGCAGCACCCTTTTATGTATTCAGAGATGTTTATTTAGGCTTTATGTAACTTACAAAACAATTTTAAGAGTATATTTTTATATGCGGTAAATATGGCACTTTATGTCATTTATAGTCGGGAGAGGACGGTCGCTATTTACAATTGTTTATCTTTTTTTTGTCATTGTACTCAGTTTTTGAGAGCCACGAATTATTTTGAATTTCTGTCTCTGATCGAAGTTCCTAAATTGTACATAATCCATGTGTTCTATACAAATAGCCCTCATTGTCCATCTCGATATGATCCTTAACGGTTCCAGGGTACCGTTGGTGAAACATCAAGTGTGGGAAAGAATTTTGTGACGGTTGTAAATCAAGTAAAAATGGATGCTATATGGAGATGTTGCAACTGGTGATTCCACAAATACTAATGTGCAACTTTAGATTGTAAGGGATTCAGTGTTTACAGTTGTCTTATTAGTGCTTGCCGTAACTACAAATAGTAGCTCATTGCTTTCTGACAGCATAGTCCTAACATGGAAAATGAACTGCAACTCAAAGCTTATTTCATGAATGATTTTTCAAGCTGGATCAGTAGTGCTGAAGTGGTCATATCTATAGTGACGCAACCAAACTGTGCATCGCTTACAATTGACTCTTTTTTTCTCTCTCTCCTTTTTTCTTTTTTTGCCAATAAAATCTGAGCATCCTTTTTCCGTCTATGTGGATTTGTGTGCCATTTGCTATTAACTCTATTGGGTAGCAGTGTGGCTTACTGGTTAGGGTTACAGAGATTCTGACTGGACAACCAGTCTTTAGGACCTCCAAAACAACATTAATAACCTGCCTTATGTCTTTGAGTCAAGACACTAAACTCAACCCGCTCACATGTGCTTCATTAAAAGCTGTGAAAGATAAACCCTCCTCCATTATTTAGCAAGACAAGAAGAAAACACAACATGACATCTCATATCTCAGGAACACTTTATTCAGAAGACTAAATACGTTCTTACAAAGCTTTCATTAAAAGGAGATGACCTCGCAGACTCACGAGGCACACTTACAGCATGGCTGGGTCCTGTCTGGCTGCATGTAATGCCGGTGAAATGCTGATATGGTAGACAGAAGCACCTATGGACTTGACATGGGGGTATGATGTGTTGGGGGAGTTGAATAGTCAGCCTCTGCCACCTCATTCAGCCTGGCTGACTCTCGACAGCTTTTTTTTTTCCAGCGAGGGGAGGGGAGGGGAGGGGGTGTTTGAAAAGCATTGCAGCCAGCTAGCCGAGCGCGAGTAACAACCTGTTTTGTTAGCTGTCTGAAATCCTCGGGACCGGAACCGCGTAAGCTCAACTCACTATGCCGGCGGATTGAGCCCAGAGTCGAGGGCGATTGTTTCAATACATTTTGTCATTAAAAATCGGGTGGCAGTGCAAACAGGGTGGAGAGGAGTGTGGGCTAGGCCCCGCAAAGCACCGTATTGTTGAGGTGTCAGGACCGCTCAGGCTTATCCAGCGACGGGAGGAGGCGGCGGAGGGTGGGGTTGGGTGGATGTCATTCTGCAAACTAATGCTTCTGGTCTGGTTCATGCTCTCACTCAACCGCTCATTCGCTCATCAGACAGCGGTAGTGTGTACGCATCCAACCGTCTGCCGGTACAGATTCACGCATCAGATCGGCAGATGAAGCACCTGCGCATGCACGCACCAAAGTGCACGCGCACACAAACACATACACTCAAGAGGTGCCATGCATTAAAGATGGCAATCTGCCACTCTCTCCTTAGGTTTTTTTGTTTTGTTAGTTTGGTTAGTTTATTGAGACAGTAATGTATTTAGCGCTTTTCTAAGTTTCTACTTTCTTTAGAAACAAAAAAATGTAAACAACTTAATTAGAAATAACATTCGGAAAACGTATGCCCATTTATCCATTGTACGATACTAATTTTGTCGCAGGGACGTCATATGACTCATTATAAACCAGGCCTTAGCTGGTAGGCGTTTACATGGGTCGGTCTATAGAACCTGAACTAGAGCATTTAAACTTCTAATAAGGTCTACTCTTCATTTTTAGTTATAAATATGGTTTGCTTAGAACTACCCAAAGATATAGAGGTTGCTGGATGATGGTGAAATGGACTACAGCGCATACTCATGAACCCAATTTACAGTAATGTGTGTCTTTCACATCTTCTCAGGTCTGCGTAAATGAAGCAATATTTTTTTGTCAGAATGGACTTGAATGGTGGGGCATACAATAAACCTCTGGGTATTTAGCATAAAGCTTGGTATTGTCAAACAAAGGCATAATCCTCTTAAAAGTAAATAAGGCAAATCCATTACTGCATGGCATCAGTATTGCTTTTAGCCAAAAGTTAACAAAAATAAATAAATAAGTTAAGACTGTATATTTCACTAATCACTCACTACATAGTTTGTTAGCACTGGGTTAGAACTGTAGTTATAAGTAACTTACAATGAATATGTAACATTTGGTCTGGTCAGTGACTTCTTCACCTGAAGTGGGACTGATGTGTGTGTTGCCCAGCATCCATTACACATGAACCATTCCATCAGAGACAGTATCATGCTTAGCAAATAGTCAGGATCTACATCGGTAACCACTGAACCAGGGTTGTTTTTGGCAGAAAAATATTTTAGTTTAGTCATAGTCTTTGGAATTAAATTAATTTAGTTTTAGTCATATTTTAGTCACCTGTAATGTTTTAGTGTTAGTCTAGTTTTAGTCGACTAAATGTCATTCATCTGCTATTTTCAGCATGCAACCAAGTGGACTTACACTGGATCTCTTGTCCACTAGTCCCTTCCTAACATTTTAGTCTAGTTTCTATTTATTGACGACATTGTCAGTATATTTAGTCTTAGTCATTATAGTTTAGTTTTTATTTAGTTTCCATTTAGTTTTCATCAGTGGAAAAAGGTAGTCGGTGAACATTTTTCGTCGATGAAATCAACACTGGTCTGAACACATTGGAACCGGACAGTTTGGTGTATTTTGCAACTCCTATGTGTGCTGCAGTGCCTCACGCATTTGGTTTATGTTTAGCAATAAATTATTGGGGTTGAATGATTACATTATGTTTGGGTCATTCACTGCGGTTTTGGTGACTGCATAGCCATAGTGCACTCATTTTCAATGTATTGTCTGTAACTCTGATATAGTGCTACATTAATACTAAAGATTGTACAGTGTAGAACTAGAATGGTGTGCCAGAGATAAAGTGTGTGTGTGTGTGTGTCTGAAGATCTAGGAATAAAGGGCCTCATCAGTATTCCAGAAGAGTCAAAAGGCAGGAGACTGCGGTGCTCGTTGTTTTGGGATTAGACCACACTTTATCAGCCGTATCAAAAGGTAACAGTGTGGGTTCGCTTTGTTTTCCATGCTCTTCATTTCCCAGGCTTAGGTCGAGACAAAACCTCAGCTCCTTGTCTCTTGACCCACTTTTCAAAGCCAGCTTTTGTACCGAGGGGATGACCGTATGTGGGGTTTTACATACCAAACAAACCCCTAACCCCATTTTATAAGCATAGGAGAGCAAGAGAGGTCACTAATGCTCTTGTCTCTGGTCAAGACTTAAGCCCCATTTCAAAATAGCCAAACAGCCATTTCTGAAAATGTTAATTAGTGCTAGAGTGATGTTAACTAGCTTCACAGGCAGCATGACCATCAGAAATTGTTAGTATAAAAAAAAAGGTCGGTACAGTAAATGTGCACATGCACATACATGCGCTAGCTCTCTCTCACAGACTCACACACACACGTCTAATTTGATGTTGATGCATTATTGACGTTGCCTTTCCGATCTCCCCGGTTTAATGTGAATAATTTGGCTGAAAATATATATTTTTCGAAGTGTTGTTTGTTATATGTACATACACAGAGCAAATATTACACAGTGATAATGCATCTGCGAAATATTATTTCTGATCAATCACGCTCCAAGTGTGTAAATACCTTCACTAACCTAATGCTATCTCTCTAAAGGAGGGCTCGCAAGTCTTCTTGTACTCTCTGAAAGTTCATTCAAAGCACTAAATTGACCTTTTTTGCATTTTACAGTTCAGCTCTGCACCAAAGAACGGGGGGGGGGGGGGGGGGGGGGGGGGAATGCATAAGACTAACCTAACGCTAACCAAGAGAACCTGCTCGGTGTTAGCGGCCTGATCTCTCCTGTCGGCTCCACCGGAGTACGCGCCGCTTCCTCAGGAGTCTTTATTGAGGGGTTTGAGCAGCAGCGAGCCGTCCCGCTCCTCCACCCGGAGGCCCAACTCCAGGAGGGCAGAGTAGTCGACCGTGCCCCGTCGCTCCAGCCCCGACACCAGCTTCTGGTTCTCCGGGTTCAGCTCCAGGAGGTTCCGGACGGCGAATATGGCCCACTGGCTGATGACTGGGGAGGTGTGTGTTAAGAAAACAAGGTTCCCGCATGTGTTGTTGGGCTTCAAATCTGTCTTCTGATTCATGCATGCTAAGATTGCTGTATGTGAATGACTATTCATGTTGATTATTATAGTGTTCTGCATCTCGGCTACATTGAAAAAGAGCCCCTCAACTGTTCTCAGAGACCACAGACACCCCATTTTTTGGGTGCATGTGTTTGGTCCGACTAGTCATTGGTCCGAAACACAACAACCCACCTCATGTATCCTCATTCCCACCTTTTCTCCCAAACAGGAACGGATGCTGACAACTTCCTGAGAGAGACACACAGAGAGATAGAGTGTGTGTGTGTGTGTGTGTGTGTGTGTGTGTGTGTGTGAGAGAGAGAGTGTGTGTGTGTGTGGTGGGGGGTCATGGGGACACAGGCAGGCTCAGATTAATGGCTCATCCTCCCTGTGAAAAGACAGGCTGGCACGGTGCCCTCGTCTCAGCCAGCTAATACAGACCGGCAGTTGGATCCCCGGTTAGGGGGCTGGGGGAGGGTGTGGGGGGTCGTGTGTGTGTGTGTTTGGGTGGGTGGATAGGTTGGGTGGATGGGCCCGAGAGACACAGTGGAGGGGCTAATCTAAAATGGTAGTTGTGCCAATACAGTTGCAACCAATCCTTAATGACTTACTGTAAGCACTATTGTAATTTTGTGAAATTTCTACGTATGACAAGGCCAAAATAGGGAGGAGTGCAATGCATTCTCAATGGGAATTGGCCTAGTAGACATTAGGACAACTTTGTTTTGTTTTTTTCAACCAAGGTTCATGTTTTAGATTGTTATTAGAGAAAGTAAAAGATGAGTGTAAATGTTCTTTCATTTGCTGCTTTCTTTCGTTTTAGCGATTTTAGCTGTTTTTGACAGGGGGGGGGGGGCAGGTGCATTCGAACATGGGCTAAATATGTAATTGTAATTATGTTTTTTACAAGATTTCATGGCAATTTTTTAAAAATGATTTACTATATCTGTCCACAAAAGATCACGGGATCTAGTGAATGTGAAGGGGGAAGTGACAGACATGTTGAGCCTAGTGTACGGCAGCCCCCTATAGTATCCCCCTTCACGCCAGTAGATCCCATGATCTTTTGTGGCCAGATGTAATTTCCTGGGGTCTAGTAGGACTATAGTAAAAAATAATAAAGAAAACTGCATCAAATTTTGTTAAAGAATACATATTTAGCCCGTGCCCATGTTCGAATGCCCCCGCCCCCCTGTCAACAACAGCTAAAATCGCAAAAACGAAAGAAAGCACAAAATAAAATAAAATAAAAAAGGACACTCATCTTTTACTAATAACCTTAAATGTGAACCTTGGTTGAAAAAAAAACCAAAGTTGTCCTTTAAAGCGCTACCCAACATACCAAACGTCACGGCACGTGGTTAATTACTCACTCGCTGCCGATGATGTCTGTTTTGGGTTTTAATTAATCCAGATTAGCCTCTTTTATATGTACTGTATAGTAGCGTACCCGAAGCTACTAGGCAACGCTCGCTTCCGCTGTGGTCCGTCACCGAAATGCTTCCCCACTATCTACGTCCATTATAAGCGCCATCTTTAGCGACGGTTTTCTCTGAATTGCGGCTCAGATTGAGGTGATTGAACAGAACGTCGATGTTAGGAGCTCATAAAAAAAAGAAATCGGCGCTACCTCACGGTTACAATATTAACACTTCTGATGAAAGTGAAAATAACAGTCGGCAGATTAGTTATGGACGATAACTACTTCCGGTTCATCCTGGGTGAATTTCGGGGGTTTCAAAATAAAAGACGCCTTTTCTACGGCAGGGAGTGAGGGGCATTAGACTGAATCGCGGGAGGCAGTCAATTTGTACTGTACTGAAATGAATGGAATCCAAAGGGTTCTTTGAAAATCTTTTGGATCATCTGTGAAATAAAAGTTCTTCACATGAAGAACGAATGAAATAAAAGTTCTTCACATGAAGAACGAATTAACTCTCTGTGTTAGAGCCCCACCTCCAGGTTCAGCGATCAAAGGATACATGGATTATTGCTGTCTATGCTGCAGTTGTCCAGGATGAGTGGTATTCCTTCCAGCACTCTCACCTGAGACAAACACACAAAAAAAACAAATTGTGAGTTTTGACCTCTCTTACATTTCTGGCCAAAAAGTGCATTTTATACATACATCCACAAAAACGTCTTTGTATTGGTTAGTAGCAAATTTGTTCTTTTTACTTTTGCAGAAGCCGACAGGCTGTGCAGTCTTCATGCAGCAGCAGGAAGTCGAGAGTAATATACCCTTAAGAACTTAAGAAGAAGTCCTTAATTGCGTCTAATTACAGCATTTAATGCTCTAATTAAATGTGATTTTGTCCCTTTCAATGCATTGGACAAAATCATGTTTAATCAGAGCATTGAATGACGTCAGTAGCCATCTACTGACCTACCAAGAGGCTGTATCTGGTATTGTTTTAATGCACTTTGGATAGTCAGAACCGTCAAGAGTGCCTTAATTACCTTGTATACTCAGTTAAATTAACACTCAGGAACACTGTCTTTCTGAATGACATGACAAGTGACCACACTTACACTCGTGAGAAAGGTCCAGTGTGCCTTGGGATTTTGTGAGAACCACACATGATTACTGCAATATATAAAACTATACAAAAAGTATTAAGCCCAATAAAAACGTCCTTCAGCAACATTCTCAAATCCTACCTGCTCATTCATGGGTGAATCACACTGAATAACACCGTCCACTAAATGCTTCAATGTAAATACAGTTTAACAGTCTTAGGTAACCTAAATCCATAGGAAACGGTGGTCATTACCCTGTTGCAGACACTCTAGCGTTCACTCTCTCAGTTGACCAAAACCACAAAACTGCCCATTCACGGCACCCTAAGACCACAAGGACTGAATAATGATCCAGTGGTGAAAACGGGGGTACTTTAAACTATGACGTGCATTTACAACCAAGGGGCCGTGCAATATGCTATATCAACCACATCACACGTACATTATGAGACAGAGAACACAACATTATGCTGGAGTAGGTGGGTTTGTAGATCCAGGGGAACTGAGCAGGGAATATATTCAACCACTTAAGCCTAAATTATACTTTCATAACATACCAAACGTTCAAGCTCACAACACATGGACATGTTGTGAGCTTGCAGATCTGCTATAGGACGGTTTTCTTTTTATATTTTTGAACATTTGCGAAAATTTTCAGACATCCGCCAAATTAGGGATGCCCGGTTGAATGTGATTAACCCATTTTGGGCGGGAACCCCTTTGTGTTTTAAAGCATTATGTTATACTTTAGCTATTGAAAAATAGCAGATCTACAAGCTCATAGCTATGAACTTGTAGGTCTGCTATTTTTGAAAAATGGTGAAAATGTGCCTCAAATCTTTGAATATATATTATTACAGAGTGAACATTTTAACTCAAATCTTTGCTTCTGGGGGGGAGGGGGGTTCCTGGAACATATTTTCAGATGGGGGGGGCGGAGGCATATTACATATCCTTTTTGGGGTCCTTGACATGAAATATTGAGCACCACTGATACAGAAACATAAGGTTTTCAGGATTTTGAAGACATTTTAAAAATTTCGACGTCAGGCCTAAATGTGATTAAGTGCCACACTTCAACCAGAGTGTCTGAAATATGACAACATGAATTAATATGGGTGCCCCTTGTCCTGGGTTCAGCCTACCATGGAAAAGCAGCAGGGATTTTTGGGGTTGGTACTGTACTTATGGCCGTCACAATAGGGTGCTCTGCTCCCAAGTCTAATTCTATAGGTTACATTATTGTCTGGATCCGGCTCTGCATGTGGTTGCCCACCGAATGTATTGGTAAGAGGAGCAGAGAGACAGAGAAGGAGACACTCAAAAAAAGAGTGCAAGCAACCAACCCCGCATTTTTTCCGCTGTTTAAAATTATTGTTTGTCTGAAGTTGCTTACATTACTTCCAACCCCATAGCGAGATGAATAACAGTGTGTGTGTGTGTTTGTGTGTGTGTGTGTGTGTGTGTGTGGGGGGGGGGGGGGGTGCGGGGGAGGTGCGGCATACTGAATTCAATCGTATATACACACACACGCAGCGCACACACGTGCGTGTCTTACATTTCTAACGTGTCCCAAAGGTGAACGGAACGACATCGGTTTACGGGAAGAGATCCTGGGGTGAAAATGGATCTGGGGGTGATTGCTGACCACCAGCAGACCGCAGATCAGCGTCCGTAAATATTATGAGAGGGCCTGCCCGGGGTGGCCGTCCCACAAGCATTCCTCAGATCTGTTTTTATTAAGTGGGATTGAGTCTATACTGAAGGCAGTGATGCGCGCTGTCTCCTGCTGTCTCACTCGCATCCCTGCTTATTATCTAATGGGTGCTTTATGTTACAGTGAGAGGCGATGATAGATGGTGAAAGAGAAGGAACACTGATAATATGGCCCGGTGATTGGAGGGAATTTAAAATGGCTGACGAAGTGAGCTGGGAAATAACCAACCCCCCCCCCGTCGATTGGAGAAGCCACAAGTTCTGTGTTGCAAGCAGGGGAGGCAAGCATGCTTGCACACAAGCACAGAGTACCGTATGTCTAATTATAGGACAGATCCCATAGGATTAGGAGAGAGAACGTTGGAGCGGCCTGCTGGAGGTGAGACCAACCGAAATGTGTGGGGTCAAGGATGGAAAACTGCAAATCACCCAGTTTCTATTCTTTCTGGACAACATTCGGGTTTCACCATCATTGGTTTATTGAAGATGGTATAGCGACGGGGTAATAAAAGAAAAATCACACCTGTGTGAAGTGAGCGGTGCAACTATACATGTATTGTTATAGTTACTGTACTGTGCTCTGTACTGTATTGTAGTGTACTGTGCTCTGTACTGTACTGTACTTTGATTATTTTTGGAAAGAACTTTGAACACCCCGGAACATCCAGACCCCCAGGAACGCGCCCAGGGGCCGGCCCGGTTCCGGCGAGCCTTCCCGCGTCCGAAACGGTCGATAAATGAAACAGTTACTGCATGGGGGTCCCAGGAACATCCAGACCCCCAGGAACACGTCCAGGGGGGCGGCCCTGTTCCGGCGAGCCTTCCCACGTTCGAAACGGTAGAGAAATGACAGAGTTACCGTGTTGCAGCTTTCCGTGCTCGGACACGTATAGGGACACAGATAGTACATACAGACACACATAGCTACGTAATGGAGCGGAGGCACCGCTCAAAAACAAGTATAGGTTTCTAGTTTTAGATTGGCATGTGGTAATGTTTTTTCAGGGGCACAATTGATGGGTTCGCAAGTTCGACACAGCCGCGGTACTAATGCTGCCACAGTAAAGCGTTGGGCCTAATGAAAAGGGTCAATCCATCACAAAAACACTCAACACTCAATGCCTCATCGCGGTGTTCCGTGGCGAAAGTAGCAAATATACATGCTCATAACGTGTCACATCACAATGTGTTGTGATATTGTGCATTATCTATTTCAGGCTTATGATTTTCTTCCCCCAATAAGATATAGCCATCATTAATCAAACCTGCCAGCAGAATACTGCTGACTTTGGAAATAGAAAAGAAGAAACACTGTCATTATATAGTTTGTCAAGTAAAGTACACTCTGCATCCACTGTTTACAATCCTCTCCACAAAACCTTAACAGAGTAGCACATCACAGCTGAACAGTCAGCGGTGCGGTGCTGTGTTGACTTCATGGCAAAAACAATGGCCACATCGTTTTCTGTTTCCAATAGAACCCTAACAATCATGCTCATCAAAAAAATTGGGGAGGCACTGGGGGACACACTGGGGGGGGGGGAGGACACTGGGGAGGCACTGTGGAGGCACTGGGCAAACAAGAGTCCCCCCCCCCCCTGTGTGAGAATATTGGTATCCGCAGATGTTTTCTTTTGTATTATTCCCAAACATCCCAAATATGCCAAATCTCAAATATTTTAATTTAAAAAGCCACTCATTTTAATTTGAGTGTTATGATGTTAGTGTGTTGGAGTTCTTGCCCAAGGACCCTCCAAAACATTGATAGACACATGTCCTCACTGTATTGCATTACTGCTATTATGTTGTTTTATGTCTTGCTTTTCTTTCTTTTTTCTCCATTGCTCTATAAAGCACTTTGAGCTGCATTTCATGTCATGAAAGGTGCTATACAAATACAGTTTTATTAATATTATTATTATTAATTATTCATTAAAATGGCAATTTACATATTGACATTCTAAACAGCAGACCACCCTTCCTCAAACAACAGCATTTTGGAGCACGTTTTCTACAAATTAATTCACAAACAACGTAGACCTTAACATTTAATTTGCCCAAGACACCCGTAGTAGGCCCATGACGTCTGGAGATGTCTTTAGGTCTTTTTTAATAATATCAAACGTGACCGCTAAAATATTTTTTTTTGACAGCTCCCGTTGCTAGGCAACGCCTCGCTTAGAGTTCCCAGACATGTTTTGCGCATGTGCGCAGCCATTCACTTCCTTCTTTACAGGCCGACAAATCGTGCTATTATCTCTGAATCTAGCATCTCGTTTGAAATATTAACGCTTCTAAAGAGAGATCAGACTTGACACCGTGAGGTAGTAATGGAACATTATACCTCCCGGTTTTGGGGGGAAATGGAAGGCGGGCTTTTCAGAGTAAAATCTGCCTCATCTGCTTGGCACTCTCAAACTAATCGATTTAATCAATTATAAAAAACAAATTTAATAAAAAATTATCAATTTTGGGGGGAAATTGTTTTCACTTGCATTTCTTTAAATGCCAAAAAAGCATAAGGTATCTATCTTATAGATCTACAATTCATTGATATATAAGTGATAATAAAAAACAAAATAATCAAATGTATAGTTGCATGCAGACCCATTTCTTTGCTAGAATATTCCCTCAGAGGCAGTTAAATAAACAGACCTTGTTTTGGTTGCTAGTGTTGCTGTGACAGAGATTTCCGATCAGTCTGATGAGATGAGCCTTGAAGCTGACGGAGGGGGAGGAGGAGGAGGCGTCTCCACCCAGGCCGAAGGAGGAGAAGTTCTGGGCAGCGCTGAAGACATTCTTACTGGCCTTTCCCAAGGCATGGACCTGCTGCAGGAGCACTGGAGGAGACAAACAGAGAAATGCCTGAACGCGCTGAATGGAGCAAACGACTAGTTTGTTGCCGCCAGGCAGAAACCCCTTATCTCCATATTTTAAGGTTTTGTGTTTTTGTTCGTAAATGAACGCCCTACTTGTTATATACTTAGAACTACAGCGTCACACAAAAGCATCAAAAGCAGCAGATCTAGATCTGCCACTTATGCAATTTTCACATTTGAATCCTGTAAAGTAACAGTTTTAGAAATATGAGGTTTCCACCCGACAGAGACGATATGCTTTTGATGTGTGTGTGACTGTGTGTGTGTGTGTGTGGGTGTATATGTGTGTGTGTGTGTGTGCGTGTATACGTGTGTCTGTATATGTGTGTGTGTGTGTGTGTGTGTGTGTGTGTGTGTGTGTGTGTGTGTGTGTGTGTGTGTGTGTGTGTGTGTGTGTGTTTACCGACGGTGGACTCCAACAGGTCAGGATGCTCCTGCAGGAACATGAACTGTCTGCGGTCAGAGGTCATCTCACACAGCACGTCCAACAGGCTGATCACCGTCAGCGCCTCCTGCAGGACAAACGGGGGCATGTGAGGGGAGGTTGTCAAAACAAAAGGAGGGTAAAGCTGACCAACCCCAGGCCAATGATTAAAAGTCTGTTTCAACATCCTTTTTTTTACTAGCAGCTGGCCATTATGGAGGAATTTGAGAAACGGACTCCAAATTAGCTCCATGGTTAACTTAGGTGTGCTCAGTGAGGGAGGAGGAAGATATCACAAGAGGCTAAACATGCCTGTTCTTGTCCGAACAAAGTCAAATGTTCTAGTTTGCTTACAAAAGAGTTGTGGACACTTAACTTAAGACACACATGCAGGCTTATATATTTTGTCACGTGACAACCCATTCTACTCTGTTATTCGATTTCAAAGACATTAAGTCAAGAAGTCTCTCAAGTGTTGCTGTATTAAACTGTAGGACAAAAACTTTCAAAAAGTGTTCCGGTAAAAAGTGTTATATTGCAGAGACCACAATGGAAGTACAATGGAAACATTAGGCCATTTGTGCACAAAACCCTAGCACTATGCCATTAGTCTGACAGTCCATTGTTTTCCGAAGTACCGTTGGTACTGGGTAATGGGGGCCCATTATAACTTCAATCTTATTAACTTATACTTTAAATGAATAAAAGTTTATTTTAACCAATCTGTATCACCATACCACAACATGAATGTGCGGTTGTGCGCCACAACGTGTGAGCGCTTGTCATCTATTTTTGCCAAAGACATTTGGTGTAGAGGGGAAAAGGGAGCAAAGTATAGAGTCCCGGGTGACCCTGGTCAACTAAGTACATCATTTCTGTCGGATGGAAACCTCATGTGTCCAAAACTGTAACTTTTTTAGGATTCAAATTCAAAAATAGCAAAACTAGCAGACTGTGCTTCGTGCTCGTCGTCGATCTGTAATCTCTCAAGACAGATTGAGAGCTCTGCAGCTGAATCTGTCGGCAACTCCCGTTACAACGAGTTGTTTGTAGGAAAGAAAACAAAGACGCACCACCAGAAGGGCTGAAAGGGAGTGAACGGGCCAACATCTGGACTCTACACGGCACGCAGAAGCGGGCGGTGCCCCCAGAGGTAAATTCTTCCATGGGTTCGCAGATTGGTCGATCTGCAACTTATGAGTGACGCTGTAGTGTACGGTGTGATCACGTAGGACGTTAATTTACGAAAAAAACTCAAAAGGTTTGAAAATATGGAGATGGGAGGTTTCTGCCCGACAGCAACGGTATAGGGTGGTTAAGTGGTTAAGGATACCTCATCACTGGTGGCAGAGTCACAGGCGAGTGTGAGCACGGCTCCGCAACCTTTCTGGAAGCAACAAGCCAGGAATCGAGCCACCTCAGGGGGGATACCACACTCCTCTGTGTCCTCCTCTCCTAGCTGGGCTGACAGCAGTTCCAGCAGAGTAACCCTGACATGACATCAATTAAAATACAGCAGGCATAAATTGCTCATCTAGAACAAAACTTACAAGCTTGTGAAAACACAACAAGCAACACATAAATGAGCATTATCTAAAAGCACAAATGAGGCATAATAATTATTGAAGAACAAAGAAAAGAAAAAGCAGAGAAGCAAATGGAATGAGTTATTATTAACATTATTATAACATGATGTATTAATGCATGAATGTGTCTTGTATCTAGCTCGTGCCATTATCTAGAACAGAATTTTACGACACAAGTAGAATGAGGCTAAACTCATAATTTAACATTAAAAGCACTGGCACGGTGCACTGACAGATGATGGAAAACACACAAGAGATAAAATCCAAGGTAAAGAACAAGACATAAAATCCAAGGTAAAACAATATATATGTAATTAAAAAGGTGTGTGTGTGTGTGTGTGTGTGTGTGTGTGTGTGTGTGTGTGTGTGTGTGTGTGTGTGTGTGTGTGTGTGTGTGTGTGTGTGTGTGTGTGTGTGTGTGTGTGTGTGTGTGTGTGTGTGTGTGCGCGCGTGCATGCTACATGATTAGGACATACCTCTCCAGGGGAGACATCCCTGTGTACATGCTCTCGACCAGAGCGGAGGACTTCAGGAAGTGCTGCGTAGCAATTAGAACCCTAGCACAACAGAGTGTTGAATCAATCAGTCAGAATGGTCCCACTTAAGCCTATAAAGGTATCCGGTACCGTCGCCCATAATCCATCTCGCCCTCGTTTTCTTCCGCCGACCTCACGCCCACCGCTCGGTGCGGCGGTTTTTGTATTCTTTATTTTGTTTTACTGAGGTTAAGGTTAGGAATAAGCCAGGTTAGGTTTAACCGTTTACGCATATTTTACTTAGGTTACTTTAGGAATACCAGGCCGAGCAGTTCCGCCGGCTGTACGCCCGAGGCGAGTTGGTAAATGGGCTACTCATTTGGTATTCCTTTGAAAATGGCCAATTGTAGATCTGCAAATTTTGGAAAAAAACACCATAATGATGCTCAAAAAAGGAACAGGCTAAATGTGGTTAAAACGGAAAAAGGAGGGTCCATGATTTTGTTTAGCACACACACGCGCAGTCTCACTCGCACGCACACACACACACACACACACACGTATATTTATAAACTCTCAATAGTTCTTACATATATTCACACACGTAGGGCAAACACGCACACAATTATGGTATATTTGTGGGGACATTTGGCACACGCACACACAGTCACACACACACACACACACACACACACACACACACACAGTCACACACACACTCTCTCTCTCTCTCTCTCTTACGGCCAGTCCAGGTCCGGTTGGGTCCTGCACAGCTCCATCACTCTGAGGGCCAGTGGGAGGTTCTGGGGCTCGGGGAGCTGTTCCACCTTGTCTTCATCCAGGCAGGTGTGAATCACCATGGAGGCAAAGCCCACCGCCTTCTCATCAGCAACACCCAGAAGTTGTCTGCACATGTACATGTACAGTATATGCACCACAGGTTCAGCTCAAGACCAGGGTTATTATAATGAACAAAAAAACAACAAAATAACCAAAACTAGAATAAAAATAAATAAATAAACATTTAGGGAAAAAAGGGGGGCTTACGTAAAATGTATCTCACATATAACAAAGCATTTACAATTTACATGCATAAAATCACATCACGTGGATCTCAGGATCCACCTGATTGAGAATGGCATGGCTCCAATGTGGATCTCAAACTTCATGTGGCCTACTACCCTTGATCAGTCAAAAAGTAAAACATTTATGAAGTAAAAGTGGAAATGTAGTCCTATGGTTTTCAAGATTAGACTCAATGACACATTTTACAAATAGCCAAATAGCCAACCTCACAATCTATCATGATGTGGACACATTAGTCTTGCATAGCCAACTATTCCACAATCTCTGAATGCTATATAGTCTGGAACTATAGCCCCCATGAGCTGAGTAATGAAGCTGCCATTTCCGTTCACGAAAATACGTTTTATTTTTGTATTTTCTTTTCTGCTAAGCAACAGGCTATATATGCTCTATATGCTATATATGATTTCTATCTATATTAGAATAAATGTGCGCGACTGTAAACACGAAACGGAAGTGGGGAGGAGGCTCCACTTCCGCTTTATATTTGACTCATGATAGCTCTTCCGTTGGTCCAGACTGTATGATGAAGCATTTGGAAATTGCGAGAGTCAACAGTCTGGTAACGCGAGACTATGGACACATGAACATATAGATTAGCTTCTTTTGAAAAACAATCATTTTCACCTATAATTTCCCACAGTAGGGATGCCAGGGTGAAAGTGGTTAATCAGCCTGAGGGCAAGATTTGAATGAACGCTGTGCTTTGTATGGACATAAGTCATAAATTCAGTTTGCGGATCTGAATGTGGCACAAAAAGACTGCAGGAGCACTTACTGGAGGGTCTCTGGGAAGGTCTGCATCCAGATGTGGTCTTTGGATGCCTGGTTTCCCACTGAAAGGTTACCCAGCAACTGGATTCCACAACCGATAGCTAAATGGGACGAGTAGAATTCAACCCAAAACGTTAATAGGCCATCTACTATGCAGGTCGGCTATTTTTATTAGGGCTAGACAGGCTAATTAAGGACTCACTTTCAAACAGGCCGTCACTGCTCTCGTGGGTCAGAAGCAAGTTCAGGATATTAAGGGTGGCCTCAATGAAACCAAGCTCCCTGTACGAAAGACACATGTTTTCTCATGTTTAGACCAGTTTGTTTTCATCCGGCACATTTGCTAGAACTACATATTGCCATTCTGAAAACATTGATTGTCGAATGCAAGAAAATTTTACACATGTATTGTAGTATTTGGTTGAGTTGGGATGTCATTCTGATATTTTTGAAAGGCCCTTTCCTAGTTGTGCAAATTAAGAATTAATAGCACAGCATCACTATTTGCATTAACCATCCAGTAAAGTCTGCAGTATTAATTTAACTCTGAATGTGTTACCCTTACGACTTATGAGTCAGTTTGGTTATGTTCTTTGTACACTTGCAGTGTTTAACCCATTCAGGACGGGAACCCCTTTTCGTGTTTTAAGCATTATGTTATAGTACTTTAGCTATTGAAAAATCATGAAAATGTGGCACAAATCTTTGCTTTTGGGGGCTCCCTTTTCAGGAGGGGGTCCGCGGCCAAATACGGATCATTCTGGGGTTCGTTGACATGAAATAGGTTGAGCACCACTGACGTAGAAACATATGTTTTTCAGAAATCTTTTAGGATTTAGAAGACATTATTTTAGAATCGGCCTCAGTCCTAATAAAACACTTTGGGTTTTATCCAAAGTGTAGCCTGTGTTACCGGAGCAGGTCCTGGTTCCGCTGGCTTTGGACACAGGAGTTCCTCAGGGCCCTGCAACACTCGGTGGTGAGCTGAATGACAACAGACTGATCATCTTGGCACCGGAGCTCCTCATCCAACCTGGACAAGATCTTCAACAGAGTGCCAAACACCTCCTCATCCACCCCATCCCTGGGAATACGCACACACGTACAGTACGCTATAGTTATTGATACATTTGTATTTATTAATCTAGTAAAGTCTTAGTGTAACATCCATTTTTGTAGTGTTTTCGCAACTTCTGATCTCCGTAGCTCTGTTGTCTCCCAGAATTCAGTTCAAAACAAAAACAAAAACAAAAAACCTGTACGTTACAAAACGAATACTGCAGTCTCCTAGTTTCTAGGATATTTTGGGAAGCAGCAACGTTTTCAGAAATACCAATGTAACTAATAACTATGTATTAACTTAACTTTAACACTTAACACCTCACTTCACACACACGCGTTTCGAGAAGTTGTGCAATTGGTTATTATGAAAAATATACCAGTTGAAAACGTAACACAGTATATTACTATAATATAATAACCAGGCAGGTTTGTGTGTGTGTGTGTGTGTGTGTGTGTGTGTACACATTGCAAGACACTAATATACAAACAAAATTCTTGAACTTGTTACAGATAATCATTGATTAATGAAAGACAAATTCATATATTTTATATAGGCCATCATAAAGGACATATTCATAGCAGCATTTATTACAGTCATACTGTGTAGCTACTGTAATAATAATAATTAATATGTATACTGTGTAGCTACTGTAATAATAATAATTAATATGTATATCAAATAAAACTACAAAGATAATGTAATAATGATGTAAGACAATGATGTAATATGATACCAATTAATCAAAAGCTGATTAGATAATGACCTTGTTCATTTTTTATAATAACTCATGCTGCTAAAGTCTCACAACCGTTTACAAACAATGGCTAAAAGATAAAGCACAATGGTAATTAATGAACCCAGCCAACAGTCACACAATAGGTTAGATAGTCGGCTAAGCTAGCTGAGCTAACAAGCTAACACAGCCTACACAGGCGCTCCAGGAGGGTAATAAACGCACGGACCGGTAAAGATGGTTCATACGGATCATACCTGTATTCCTGGTCCCGCAGCGCCGTTCTAAACGATTTCAACACCTGCACATGACGCGGACACATGTCTTCATTCACAATGTCCAGGAGTGATGCTGACAGGTCCATGTCTGTGTCACTGTGAGCCGCCATGTCTGCTGCCGCTCCACTTCTTACGTACGTGTTATACCAAAATAGGCAACCTATCGAATCCTGTGACTCCGGAGGGCGCTGGCAGACAATTAACTGTCTGAGTCTGACGTTTAGTCACATCATTCGATAGACCGCCAACACCAGTGTAACACTGGGTTAGTTCTGGCATGTAATTGGTTGAAATACATTTTAAGGCGGAGTCGTAACATGTGGCTATGTTTTCATTTCTGTTACTGAGTTGTGAGCGAGATTTGTGAACTGTTGGATAAATAAAAGGTTAGCAAAGTATCTGTACAGAGTAGACCGCTAGACCTACTGCACATGCAAACAGAGCTGCTACCTTTAAACACATTGATTGATTGATTGATTGATTGATTGATTGATTGATTGGTTGATTGGTTGATTGATTGATTGATTGATTGATTGATTGATTGATTGTATTAATAGATTAACACTTCTATTATAGCCATAAACAGGAAATCATCATAGAGGAGGTAAAAAGGGAAAAAACATAGGCTACAGTGAGGGAAAAAAGGGGTGGGTGGGGGATTCAGATTTTACGGGGGCCAGTTTCAAGGAGTCAAGGGATTCGCATGTCTTAAAGGACAACTTTAGTTTTTTTCAACCAAGGTTCATGTTTTAGGTTGTTATTAGAGAAAGTAAAAGATGAGTGTTAATTTTTTTTCATTTGCTGCTTTCTTTTGTTTTAGCGATTTTAGCTATTTTTGACAGGGGGGCGGGGGCATTCGAACATGGGGCTAAATATGTATCTTTTTACAACATTTTATAGCGATTTTATTATTTACTATAGTCCTACTAGACCCCAGGAAATTACAACTGGCCACAAAAGATCGAATGCCCCCGCCCCCCTGTCAAAAATAGCTAAAATCGCTAAAACAAAAGAAAGCATGAAAAAAAATGAACACTCATCTTTTACTTTCTCTAATAACAATCTAAAACATGAACCTTGGTTGAAAAAAACTAAAGTTGTCCTTTAATGACTGTTTTGTAGGGCGTTACACATTTTGGTGGCATAGGAGCGAAATGAATTTAGCCCCTTGTTTGTGCCGAATCTGGGTTGCACATGGTTTGTTGAACTCCCTGGTGTTGTGGGTGTGGACTTCATTGACATTAAGGAAGTATTTAGACAGGTACATGGGTATCTTCTTTGGTGGTGTAGCGAATCTTGTGGACCAGACCCATTGCAAGATGCTGTACTCTGTTACTCAGATGCTGTCGTCAACCCTAAGCCATTCCAGCCTGTCAAAATGGGCAGGGGTGAGATGGGTATGTGGATTGAGGCAGTGAAGTAGTAACCTGACCAGTAACCTGGGAAGTATGGAGCCTTGTTTAAAGGGCCTTTGATGTGCTGTGGTACCAAGAGGTGCATGCATAGTCGAAGAAACCTTATACTAGGGCTCCTGTTAGGGTCTTCAAGGTGTTTTTGTTGACCAGTGAGGGGATCCTATAGGAATCTTGTTCTTTGGTTGACTTTTTTGATTATGTTGGTGGCCATTTATCACCGGAAAGATTTGCCTCCAGGATGGAACCTAGGTAGGTATAATTTAATATTTTCGTTGTGTGATAATATTGTCCGCCTATTGTCCGCCACTCTAACCAAGAAACCAGCCTTGGATACATCTTGTTTAAAAATAATCTGCCTAACGATGATGTCACTGGTGGACGGGGTTCTGAACTGCCCACAGAGTGGTATTTTATCATGAACATTAGTGAGGACCAATTGTATGAAGATACGTTGAAAAGTGGTGAAGTGGTCCTTTAATGGTTATGGTATGGTAATTGGTAAGTGATATTTTTAGGTTAAAAGGTGAAAGCAATATTATTATTCTGATAGTGGGGTCTCCCTGTCTCTCCAGCTCTTTAATAAACAGAAACAGAAAATACATATACCCATTTCTCAGGTTCAATTTTATAGTGTTCCAGTTCCAAATGTATCACTAATGTCTTTGTGTCATCACTTTCAATTTCACTTGTTAAACCTGTATACTGTGTGAGTTCTCTCTTTTTCCTGATTGGATAAAATGGTGACAACCTGAAAATTAAATGACAGGGAGACGTTGCCACAGCTTCTCTTGTATGTCTGTCTTATAATATTATGTCTAATCTCATATACTGTAGGGTGTAGGCCTACCTGCTGCTTGTGTACAAGTATGAAAATATCTTGTCTTTTGCTCTCCCCCTTTTCTTTCTTTCCTGAAGACGAAATGATGGATTGAGACTTGAATATTAATTCTGATCCAGTAGTGTCCCAGACAAGACCCTTCCACAACATCTCTGTCAATCAAGCTCAACTCTATCTCTGGTATGGCCGGTTGTGCATGGGTGGGAAGGGAGAGATCAGGTGGTGGAGGTGAACGGAACCCTTTTCATATTTTGGAAAATAAATCCAATTTAACACGAGGTGCCCGGCCACTATCCTTGGTGGCCATCTATCCTGTTACCAGACCAGATCGATCTTCATGCATGGTAGAACAGACAAGTGTTGCAGCTGCAAAACACATTTCCATGCATGGTAGATTATTTTAGATTGTGTGTTTTCTCTGGCCCTGCATAGCAAAGCAGTGGTGCTGGTTGGTGGTGAAAAGCAGTTCTACTATATGGAGAATGATTATGTATGATGAGATGGTAGTGGATATTCCCTCATGTAACCAGTGGTGGAAAAAGTACTCAAATGTTTTACTTAAGTAAAAGTATCAATATGTAGAAATAAGTAAAAGTTAGTAAGTAAAAGTAAAAGTCCAGAATTCAAAACATACTCGAGTAAAAGTACAAAAGCATTGGCATCAAAATGTACTTAACGTACCAAAAGTAAAAGCACTCATTATGCAGAATGTCCCATTTCAAGTTTTCAAATGTATAAAAATCATTTGAAAATAAAATAAAGTGTATGAAAGTTGCTGTAGGGCTTTGTTTTGTAAGAATAATCAAATTCTGGAAAGTAACTAGTAACTACACTTTTCAAATAATTGTAGTAGAGTAAAAGTACAATATTTGGCTCTGAGATGTAGTGAAGTAGAAGAAAAAGTATTGGAAATACTCAAGTAAAGTATACCTCAAAATTGTATTTAAGTACTTTATAGTTACTTTCCACCACTGTATGTAACCAAACATTACCGGTATGGGACACACATTATTCATGGTACTCGAGGCATGGAAAGAACTGAAAACAGCTGCACAAATTGGAAGCAGTGCGGTTCAATGGGGAATTGTAGGGTTAAAGGAAAACAAAAAAGACGGACGTCAATAATCTGTAAACCTCAGTCATTTCATAATCTCAACTCGACTGCTAATGTAGTCGGCAGTGGTTTGTCTGTCCTCAAAGGACCTGATCGTCGGTAACATCGAATGCTTCTTTAATACTATATAGGGAGTATAGGCCTAAAATCAAACACAGTCAAGAAAGACTCAATATTGTTGTCTCCACCAGGCCGAAGGCATGGGGAGAGTATATTTTGCACTCTGTCCGTCCGTCCGTGTGTCCGTCTGTTACCAGCTAATCTCCGGCACCAGGAGGCCGTCTTTTTAAAAACATTTTTTTTATATTACCGGTATAGATTCTGTCCAAAAATCCCGCACATCGTTGCACACTATCTCTATAGTCATGTGTTCAAGATGGATCTGTCCGAAATTTCATATTCTATACTAATTGGCTAACACTGGCTTTCAAAGTTTGCAGGATTGGATCATGAACGCAGTGTGCAATTTACGTGAAATCTTTCACAGACTTTCCTACTAGGCTGAGGAATATATCCCACCCTTTTCACATTGGCCTGTTTTAGCTCCACCATCCGGTGTTTTTTTTGCAAAACACATTGTTGGAACAAAATGCCTCAAATCATCCAATTGCCATCAATGGTGTAAGAACAAATGGCACCCTTTTCACATTGGCCTATTATAGCGCCACCAGGAGGCCACAACCTGACCTGGCCTGGTGGAGACCTGTGCCCCGATGGGCACTTTTTCTAGTTTGTCTTTATGACCAAGAGGTAATTTGAGCAGTCAGATTTCAATGGTAATGATTTATCAAAAGCAGGCCCATACATTCAGTAGTTTATTTATTGAGCAAATATTACAGTTCAACAGGTTAACCAACATAGCATCACACACATAGTACAGTTTTAAGTTAGACTCAACAGAAAGAAATAAAGGAAATGTGCATTATTGTCTTGTCTCTTGTTTATCTATTCCTATGATTCTCAACCTTATATATATCAACAACCACTATACAGTATATTTTGGCCATGGACCCCCATTTGATAAAAAAGAAAAGAAAATCTCCCCTGTAAAATTCTCAGTGTTAATAGCATGAATGTAACCTTGCAGGTCCATTCGGTTCGATTTAAGTAGACTCAGAGTTACAGATCAATAAGAGTCCATTTGGACTCCTTGTGGTCCCTGGTCCCGACATTGACAACAACCAGTGATCTTATTCTATGACCTATTTCATAAAGCCCAAGTAGAAAATGAAGAGAACTCAATAAAGGTCACAGCCTCCAAGTGTGTGCAAACTGCAAATGAAATGTAAAGCCCAAACCACACCAAGGGGTCGGGTCGGGACAAAACGTTTTTTAAGGTAACCACGCCAATGCAACTCATTGAGTTGCATTGGTGTGGTTGACCTTAAAAATCGTTTTGTTCTGACCCAACCCTTTGGTGTGGTTTGGGCTTAAGCTGGATAAGAGGCAAGAGCACCACAGTGACAAACTAAACTAGAACTGCACTCTGTCGAGTGCCTACTTGCGCGCAAGTACTGTCGACATATTGGTTGGGTAACAGGTAACATATGTATGTATACATGTATGTAAGTTGAAAGTACTATACTGTGGTCGGCTGGCTTTTTTATGTACGTATGCTTGGTAGGTATATTGGATGTTGATGGTGACGTAATTAAGATATGTTTCAATGTCGGGTGAATTAAAGGTAATGTCTGTATGTATACATGTATGTAATCTGAAACCTATCTACGTCACCATCAAAAGCCAGTTATAACCTGGCATTGATATATCTTAATTACGTCACCATCAACATCCAGTATATATACCTACCAAGCATACGTGTATACGTTCCAGCTCAACCACACACTTGCGCAAGTAATGATGGATGGCTGTAAGTAACTTGCAGTGGGCAGTCAATAAATACATTTAGTAATGTATTTAAGTTAATCTTTTTAGTATCTGTACTTTACATCAGTATTCACTTTTTTCCCCCTGGAAACCCAGCTGGAAAGCCAGGACCTGTAGGATACATTGGGGTTTCATAAAAAGGGAATAAGAAAATGAGGTAGCTGGCAAGGGCTTTGGTCCAAAATACAAATCTAGGCAAATGACTAACCTTTTTCATTCACCTCAGAGTTACATGTAAGTTAACACTACGTTGCTACGGCGTTTTTAAAACAAACATTGAACTAAAAACAAACATTAAACCTGTAAAATAAAATGTACTTTTGAATATTTTAGTGTTTTTAAAAGTACTAGAGCGGTGCCCACTGGCCTACTTGGAACGATGCAAGTTGGAAATGCATGACCCACCCAGTTATTAAGTCTGTGTCCCATTTATGCGCATATATGGAGTTCTTTGTCAGGCATGCCCAAATATGGAGTATATGCAGATGTCAGAACATCATTGTGATGTCAGAACAGGCCAGCTCCATATATGGAGATCCAGGGGTCGTCAGGTGTGATTATTGTCTGGATCCTGGGCAGAGGCTTTTGTGCTGGTTCTGGACAACCGGCAATCCGACAGACTCGACACCGAGCACTGCACTCCCTGTGGTGGTGTGGAACACGCGTGTCAAGTCGGTGGGGCAGTTTTCGAGTTACATGGATTATAGATTATAGTATGTACGTACGTACGTCCACACGTATATAGACTTTTATAGATAGATGAATACTGGCCTCTTAAAGCAATTACTCTAGTACTTTACCTCAAATTAAACTTTGAATGGACAACTTTCACTTGTAGTTGAGTAAGATTTGAGCAGATCGAAAAGCTCACAACGTTTGCGACACGTGATCATAAGCTATTTTCATTCAGAGTATAGAGCCCTGGACGACCCCAGTCAACTAAGGGTTTAAGTTAAGTGGTTAACACTTGAAGTGTTACATATCCAAAATGCTATTTAGGCCTATTGTTAAGATAAAATACTCACCCCACATTTTAATTTGTAATATCTCTAGCACAGTCTGTGCAATGGTTATGCAATTGTCAGGCAAAGACTTAAAGCTGCAATGCATAAGTTTTATGTCCTTAAAACAATGGTTTATTCTTTCAAAAAAGGATTGCAGCTTTAAATTACCCACTATTTCCCAAACTATTCCATTTCCATAGTTGAACTCAGACAGAGCACCGGTCTCTCAGAACCAGAACTCTGAGATGAAGACGTGTATGACCACAATGTTACGATGAGACACAAGTCCTGATTTGATGTAATTCATGGAGACCTCCACCACCATGTTGCTGGGGCCGATGATGGGCTTCGTTTGACGGACAACACCTGGGAGACACCACAGATTAGGATTAGCATGGGTGGGAGATTGGAACATGTGTTTGACACGTGTGTGTTTGCATGTATGTATTTCACAGAGTATGTATTTACTCGGTTTCACCTACGAAGGAGCGCCGCCTGAAGGTGACTTGAGCCACGTGAGGCACTGCCGAGCGAGTTTAAGGCAAGCGAGCAGCCTGTTGCATGTTCGTGGTGAACTCAAAGAAAACAAGCACTCTACTCCTTTTTCAATCTGACTGGTTTTTCAATCGTACTGTAACATCTCTCTCTCTCTCTCTCTCTCTCTCTCTCTCTCTCTCTCTCTCTCTCTCTCTCTCTCTCTCTCTCTATACAGGTTTAATGTTTGTTTTTAGTTCAATGTTTGTTTTAAAAACACCATTGACAATGAAGGGAAAATTTACGTCATCTTGTCCCTAACACAAACATTAAATAACATTAACATTAACAATAAAGAGAATTAAATGTTTGTTTTGTCACCATTTGTTTTACATCACCATTACATCACCTAATCATAGCAACATGAGTTAGACTTTAATATATTAGCGCCCCTCACTTCACACAGGTGTGATTTTTAAAAAGAAAAACATTTAACACACAGTTACAGCAGTAAAAACACACATTCCTTCACTAACTTCACTTTCAACATGTTTTTATTTGAATGTTTTAAATGAGCACTTACCTGTAATCATGTCATATTGGATGCGCTTCTCCACATCAAAAGAATGGTCACTGTCACGAGCAACTATGTCAAAGAACACGTTCGTGGCTCCAGGAAGAGAGTTATTAGGAACCATCGTCCTCAGGAAAACAATATCTGTTAGAAAAAGAGGTTCAATGTTAAGTAATTGACCATTTAAGCATTGTGCTTGCACAGTTAGATAACGTTAATTCCATCTAGGGAGAAAGTAGACATACAAAGTATTTAGGATGATGGTTGCCATCTACAGCAGTGGGTCTCAACCATAGGTCTCAACCTCTGTGGGCCCAAAAGACCAGTTTGAAACTTCACACCCGTGTGAAGTGGGGGGAGCGCTCTTATCATCGTACATCATCATGACGTAACATGTCTATTTGCTCAGACACATTACACATAATGACGTAAATTCTCCATTCATTGCCAATGGGAATTTAATCTTTGTGCAGGACAAAAATACCGATTTGCTCAGCCTCAAACACATATGATGTAAATTCTCCATTCATTGTCAATGGGACAATGAATCATTATGAGAAAGGTTTCAGCACAATGTTAAATTTGGCTGAAACTTTGCGCATACATGGAGATTGCTGATGTCATTGTATGGACATCATGACTGACATCATAGCGCATCAGACATCCGTTGACTTTTTTAGTCAAACGAAGATATATAGGACCATCATTACCATGAATAAATTCCTTCCCCCTTTTTTATAATGTGCCAGTTGCACTGAAGTCCAAGCAGAACGTCACACTGACGCCATCATCACCATCACAATGCCTATTGTACTGTTTCTGATAGACACGTCTATTTCAATGAACCAACGTACCCATCTGGGTACTACCTATCTGGACTTAGCAAAAGGCGCTGTTGAGACTCTGATGAAGCTCAGAGGGAGAGATCCGGCTAGCCAAGAGGACCGGTATATGTTGGTAAATTCTGAGGAAGTTCCAGTTGGTATAAAGGCTGGATGGAAAGAGAGTCGAGACACATTTATGACAGAATTAAAGAACCTCAAAGCAACTGGTCTCGCATCATTTGGCCAATCCTTAAAGACCGCCTTTGATTTACTCAATCTCAATAGATTAGTGACTGGAATAGACAGCTATGGACAGGGCAGGAATCCATTTTTCCTCAAGCCGGCCATCATCATAGCCATCACCGATGGCAAGACACTAACCAATGGTGCTGGAGTAGTCCAGGACCAGCTGCTTCTGCTTCCGACAACCTCGCTTCCAGGCAGTGAGCTGACCACAGAGCCCTTCCGCTGGGACCAGCGCCTTTTTGCCCTTGTGCTGCGCATCCCAGAGCACACTCCATTGGAGCCCGAGCCCCTGGGGGATGGTGGCGTGCCACCCGATGATTCGCTCATCACCCCCATGTGCGAGGTCACCGGAGGGCGTTCCTACAGCGTGCTATCCCAGTGCGTGTTGAAGCAGTGTCTGGAGTCTCTGGTGCAGAAGGTCCAGACCGGAGTGGTAATCAACTTTGAGAAAACTGGACCCGACCCCCCTCCGATAGAGAGTGGTCGAGTTGATGAGGTTAAGCAAAGTCCCCAGCCCTGGCACTCCTGTCACAAGCTCATTTACGTACAACCCAAACCTAAGAACGAGCACTGGCCCATTCCTGAAGCCTTCTGGCCAGATCAGAACTCGATCACGTTGCCACCCCGTTCCGCCCATCCCCATGTTCGCTTCTCCTGTACGGACGTTAAACCCATGGTAATAGAGAGGATGCCATTTGACAAGTATGAGCTAGAGCCCTCACCACTTACCCAGTACATTCTAGAAAGGAAATCTCCTCACACCTGCTGGCAGGTGTTTGTGTGTAACAGTGCCAAGTACAGAGGCTTAGGTCAGCCCTTTGGATACCTAAAGGCCAGTATGGCCCTCAACTGTGTCAACTTGTTTGTCATGCCCTATAACTACCCTGTGCTCCTGCCACTGCTGGATGACTACATCAAAGTGCACAAGTTCAAGCCTACCATCAAATGGCGGCAGTCTTTTGAGAACTACCTGAGGACCATGCCTCCATATTACTTGAAGTCTCTGAGGAGTGCTCTGAAGATCATGGGAGCACCCAACAACCTGCTTGTTGACAGCAGGGGATGTGGCCTGAGTTACAGCGTGGTCTCTCACCTCAATAAGCTCACGCAGCAGACCAAGATAGAGTATGACCGTCTGATAGCCTCCATCGACAAGAAGCCGCTCCCACATCCGGACATTGGATTGCGTCTGCGGGGAGGTAGCAGCACAGTAGAGGCTCCAGCACAGCCCATGGAGATTAACCCACAGGAGTTCCAGGCTCAACCTAACAAGAGTCTGAAGCCACAGTTCTTCAAGAATCCCTATGACATCCCTCGTAGTCAGCTGCTGGACCAGCTCAGTCGCATGAGGACAAGTGTCTGTACCCTCAGAGGACAGGACCCAGAACAACTCCACAGCGTGCCAATAGCGGGAAACAATAAGGACTTCTCTGAAGCCACTCCCCAGCCTTTGCAAGACGCATGTCCAGATCCCAAATTTGTGCACACATTTGGAAACCCATTGAAATCGGGCAAGAACGACCAAGAGGATGAGTTTGTGACCGGCCCTCAGAACAAGGGCAAGAGACCAATGGACAATAACATGCACCCCGGGGGGTCCAAGAAGCGACGCATGTCCCCTCTGCGCCAGGACAGGGCCTACGCCCCTTCAGTCACCCCACCCACCAGCCCTCAACCTACAGCTGATGTGGAGAGCAATGACAGGTCACTAGAAGAATTCAAGATCAACCACTTCAGTAGCGAGAACCACTACAGCCCAGACGGGACCTCTGAGTTGGACCCAAGGACAGGGGCGGGGAACCCAGAACACCAGGAGAACCACATAGCAGCTGCACACCCCCAGGACTGCCAGAACAGGTTGGAGGGGGAGGAGGAAACCGGCCGACCCCGGGGTGTTGAGCTGCAGCCGTGCAGTAGGGGGGGAACGATGGGCATCTTGCCACAGCGCCGATCCCCTCACTATTCGTCACCCACAGAAGTGAAGAACCAGGTGATCATGGAGAGTTTGGAGATGAACAATGAACTGAGTGCTCTCATCCTCCAGGAGATCAGAAAACCTGGCAGAGACTATAAGAAGATCTTCTATTTCCTGAAGCAGATCGAGGGCAGTATGGAGACCAAACTCATCTTCCTGCAGAACATCATAAAAGAGGCGGCCAGGTTCAAGAAGAACTTTCTCGTCACGGAACTAGAAAACTACTTGACGAAATTCCGATCCAGCTCCAACAACATGAACCATTTAGACGTGCTCTGAGATCCGAGTTGGATTGGTTTACACGTATCACTTAAACTCTATATAGCCTATAACTCTATATAGCCTATGGTCCTCATTCACAACGGCGTTTACGCTCATAAAGTGACGTTACGTGAGCGGAGCGTGAGCGGACAGGCATTTACGTGGATTCCCACATTACGTGGGAATTCATGAACTTGAACGTGAACTTGACGGTGACGTGGGTTGGTCGGAAATTCCGCTGAAAGCTGCGCCACCTCTCATGGTCGTGTACGGCTTGCGTAGATTTATTAAGAAGGCTTTAGTCTTCATGCTGAATCAATTAAAAGTCCCCAAATCTCAGATAAAATATGTAGGCATGTGTCCCCAACATTGGTCGCACATAAAAAAAATATAGCCTATATAAAAGCCAAGTATCACTTGTATGCCTAAATGCATGCATTCTAGAGGCAGGTTAGCCTAGAGTGCCATACAGAAACTGCCCCTGCAAGCCCGACACCTTTTTTATTTATTTATTAGGATATTTCTAGCATGCGCGATTGCGCTGCTCACTTGACAGCTTTCTACTGCTGTGAGCTTGTAGATCGGCTCTCGCAGTCTCGCGGACTCGCGCTGCATGTTAAAAAACAAACTCACAATTATAATAAGAACATACACTTATCTGCATTCTGCACTGTACGAATCCAACGTTGTTTAGTGTAGTAATGTCTGCAGTATAGGCCTATTTAAATTGTTTCGTTATGGAGCTCCTTTGAGTCAGTCTGACTGTCGGTGCGTGTGTGTGTGTGTGGGGGGGGGGGATTAGCCCTATATAAAAAATAGAAGACCACATTAGCCTATTTGAATGAATGGCATCAGCGTGTTTGAAAGTCGGCCAGTCATATCATAGTTTTAAGCCAGCTCACCTCCACTCGCGCTTGTTCACAAACATGACGGACAGACAGACAAGAAAGGCTGTTGATGATGATTATTATTACCACTGTAACTCGCTGATCAGCATGTTGACAGAGACTCAGCCAATTAAAGTTTCACGTAGGCCTAAATGCATTTGCTGCAAGCACCTATCTGCCTCCATTTGCGTCGTGGTATTAATTTATAATATGTATAGTGATCACATGCGGACGCCACACAGAATAGCCAACTCTTACCTGCAGCTGAGGAAACATACAACGTAGTTGGGTCGGATGAAATATAGCCTTAAGTCCAAATCCCACAAGAAAAAAAAGAAAGAAAATATGTCCTGTGTCCATGCATGTCCGGATATATTTGCTTTCCAAATCCGACAGTGCAGGGCAGGGAATCAATCACCGCAGTAGACTAATCAATAGGGCCTTTTATCATTGCCGAGTTTTAATATAGCATTTGGTTGTGTGGTGAACAATACAAATTAACTTCTTTCTCATTATGTGAAAGTAACTGTAACATCAGTTAACTTATTAACGTTCTGACATTTAACAAGGAGTGAAGCAATGCGTGCCAAGTTGGCAAGTTTCGTTTATAATTATATACAAAACTTGCGCTGTTTGCTTGAAGATCTGTCCATGCAGAGACCCGCCTGTCAAAATTAACTGCTCTACAAGCTCATCGCGGCTGTTGTATATAATTTAAAGCCCGGTGCAGGCTATGATGACGTATTTCGATATTTCCTGTTGCCTTATATGGTGTGGGATGGGCGTTCTAACCAGGCGACACCAGGCGAATCGCTTGGGAAAAATGCGGAAAGGCTACACTCTGCGATCCGCACAAATGAAGTGATTACACCAGCTTCCCTGAATACGACGGGAGCAAATCGCAGCGTGATCGGACAGAGAAATACGATGATATTTAGTATCTGTTTACGCATACGTTACACTGCGGTGTATTTCTCCTTTGTGAATGAGGACCCATAACTCTATATAGCCTACATAGCTGCTGCGCAAAATTAGGTCTCAAGGATTAAAGTAGTTACTCCACAAATGGATACTTTTAAACTACCGGTAGTTAACATAACAGGCACATAGTAAGTTAGCATTTTGGGGCATTTATTTATTTGTCTCATTAATAAAAGAAAATGTAACTTATGTTTCAATATCCCTTCTTGAGGGGGAAAATATTGTGTTTATGCCTGGAGACAAGTGATTTTGTAATGTAATAGTTCTGTGTTTCACTGGTTCAGTATTATTCCTCATGTCTTGAACAATATGGAGTTTCAAAATATACAAATTTAAAACTGGAATAATTTTGAATGGGGCTGCTTCGGGGGTGTTTGTAAAAGTGGAAAATGGTGCATTTATATAGCACCTTTTACCTAAAGCACTATACACTGACACCACGGCGCGTAAACAGCGCCTCAAACTGTGACTCCGCCCACAAACGGGGGAAGTTGTGATTTTCGCTCGTTCACTGCAATGCAATTTGCGGCATTTTCAAAACAATATTGAGCGGAGTAGCGATTATCAAACGTATTTGCAATGCCATACGTTGAAATATCTGTTGCCCGTGGACAAGGCACGCTACCTCCGCAAGTTAGATAGCATCGGCATAGATGTTTGTCCGTATGTGATTAAGGATTGGACCAAGTTGCATTGGCAGCCATAGAAAATTCCGGGGTAAGACGTTTTTGGGCGTTCCTGTCTAGCGTGGTGTCAGTGTATACAATTTGCATACATTCACAAATTCAGAAGCTTTAAGTGTCTTGTTCAGGGAAGCTGGTTCTTAAAAGTGAAGGCACCCGACACTTTAGTAATGTAACACCCAAAACACTCACATGACTCATGACTAATTCAGGGCCCTTAGCACCGCGACACAGCAGCCACATATGTGTCCTCTAGATATCACTTGTACTGGACACACCCGGGCCATGCCACAAGTCGCCACTGTGGCGAAAGGTTCTGCTGTTACAATAGGGCCCCAAATCTATACCATACTTGTCTTTGTGACAAAGAGAGTGCCAAAAGAGAGTAGGCCTATGTTGAATACACACTGAACTATCACAACATCGCAATATCACTTGTCTCCAGGCCAAAACAAAATAATTTTCCCCCTCAAGTTAACTACATTAGTTTGAATGACAAAAATGAATACAAACATGTGTTATGTTATCTTTGTGGGTACAGTTGGAGCAACCACTTTAAGCCTGGAGTCTTAATTTGACGCAATACACATGCCATTATAGGTGTAAATCTTCAAAATGGCGAACAACAACAAATTAAGTATAGTAGAGGTGGAGTAGAGGTGGAGGGGATTTTGTGAATATTTTGGTCTTCCATTTGGTATCTGTAGGCCTACCGGTATTTATCTTTTTCTATTGTATTTGTATTGTGTTTTGTAAATAACCTTAGAGTACTAATAATCTTTAGTGGAAAAGGCAATGAAGGGCCATGTAAATGAAGCATTATAAGAAAAAAATAAAACACTAAGTAATACATTTCAAACAGTATAAAACATGTAAAAGCAAAAAGTTGAGGAGGGACTATAGGAAGGCCTAATTGTAGCGGGCACAAGACTTGTCTCGCTGCCAAGAGTTGCAAGATTAGTCCTTGACAGACACACAAGCGTGTGTGTGCGTGCGTGCGTGCGTGCGTGCGTGCGTGCGTGTGTGTGCATGTACAAAATCAATGCATTATCTTTCTTTTTCCCCTCTCCTTCCCTTTTTTGCCCGTTGTTAGTGTGGTGAAGTATAAAGGAGGTCTTACCCTCTGCGACAGTGAAGTCTCTGTAGGTGGGCAGAGAGATGACGGTGTGTGTGATGAGACGAACAGGGTCTACAGCACAGCTGATGTCCCTGGGCTGACAGGCCTTTACACATCGTACATTGACCGAACCCACATTTTTCTGTCTGGGAGAGCAGAGGGACAAAAAGGACAGAGGTGACTGACAAAGCTAGTTCAAACAGAGCAGGGCACCATTCAACTGAACAGTCACACAAAGAATTACACAGCATACACATAGATTTGTCACAAGTCTAACCATGACATTCTAAAACATAAATACATGTGCCTCACCAACGTCACCATTCGTATGAAAACTGAACAGTCACACAAAGAATTACACAGCATACACATAGATTTGTCACAAGTCTAACCATGACATTCTAAAACATAAATACATGTGCCTCACCGACGTCACCATTCGTATGAAAGAAATGGCTTTTCACCAACAACACTGTCAACACCACACGCATGGAAGTTGCATAAGAACTCGACAACCCCCGAATAGCCCGATACACATCTATAGTTTATCAATGGATCGATCGCCAAACCATAGAGGCGTTTTAAAGAGGTTCCACTGAGGTGACGACAGGAGGGGAACAGGTCCTTGTAATTTGTAGGAAGCAGGTGGGTTCAAGTTGGTCTTTAAGCCTCAGGCCAAAAGCCACATAAATGCTATCCATGGCATGGTGTGTTGCCACAGAGAAGAGGGATGAGTACAAAGAAAGGGAGGGTACATGGACTTGGTCATTCGAGGTGATCTGATGAGAAGAGTACTAGGCTACTGCAGTGATTCTCAAAGCTTAATTAGGCCATTTGATACCTTTTTCTTTTCTTTTTAATCTCTGGAACCCCAGTCTACACTGTGAAATCCTCAGTGCATTTTTAGTAAACCAAGGACTGAGAGAGAGAGGAGAGAAATGTGAAACAAGACAGCGATCAGATTTGAACTCTGGTCCTCGTGCTCACAAGAAACGCATCCTCACCGTCAGGCCGCTCAGGCGGAAACATAGTTATTTAGTCACAAGCTTTTCATTGGTTCAATATTTATCAAACTCTCTGACACATAACCACTTGGTGTCCCTATTTTGGGCATGTCATCATTATAGGCAAAAATCTACACAAAGTTTTCAAAAATAGACAATCTACAAGTACAAGTGTTGTGATGTAGATCGGCTATTGTCAGTTCCTTTTTGCATGCCACTGTCATACGACAAAGTATAAATGGGGCATTCATTTTTGAATAAAGAAAACATAAAATAAGAAATATTTGCACTAACTGGTTGAGCCACCAGGCAGCTCGGTCATCTGAAATTCCCAACAACGTCACGCGCAAAATCTGGCATTTCACTTGTTTTTGGAATGAAATCCGAGAACTCTTTTTAGGGAATACACCTAATCAACTGTATCAGACATCCATGCGTTTTCCAAGTAACACTGCAAACCAGACAACCCACAGGGAGGCTTTCTGCTGTTGGTGCTAGAGCCCAAACTGATGCCAGATATTTGGCTCTGATGCCGATCCCCATCTTGGAGGGACCTAGAGTCCTAGACCTAGACCACCGATTTATCAAATCTGCCCTTCAAAGGGCTGGAAAAGTGCTGTAGGGCTGCTGGTGTTTTGGTATCATTCACTGTATATTAACTGATATCAACCCAAGACCAACACCAAAAGCACCATCCATCCTGAGAGCTGTAGCGCGCCGCTGGCGCACCACTAAGAGACCCCGTCCTGGCCCGGGGCCCAGGTTCCCATAAATAAGTGCCATGCTTATTTTTCTTTGCTCTTCGCTAAAGTGGGACATCCTGAATTCCATGGTAAAGTCAGGTCTGGCACATGGAGGGTACAGGAAATAACTGCATTTGCCAATATTAATTTCTTCCTCGGGAGACAAATAATAAAGAACCTTGAACCTTGAACCTAATGACCACAGAGTATAGGAAAACTGCATTGGCAATTATTAGTGTGCATGATGTGAGCGTGCATGAGGGAATTATCTTTGAAAAGCAGTGTATCACATCCATTTTAATTGAAGACACATATAATACAAAAAGACAAGCTGCTGTACAGACATGAGGTAGATTGAGCAGGCATGATCATTATCAATCAATCACTGCCTTTGAACAAGTCTTGTAATCGCTAATACAGGCATGATCTCAAAAACAGCTAAAGATCCCCACCTAGTGGTAAGCAAAAGTCAAAGCAGCACTAGGATGTTGTATCATAAAATAAATTAAATAATAAAAGGAAAAGCTGGAAGACACAAAGACAAGATAATAGACCCGTTTTGTTATAATAAAGCTTATGGCACAAACAAAAATAGTGAATCAATGTGGCTGATTCTGGGAACAACCTCTTTCAGTGTCAGGAAGGATTCACCCCTATGGTCTACCTTAACTTATCACACACAATCCCTTAGGCTCAGGTCAGTTGTATACTGTCAGGGTTACACTCTGACTCTATAGTGCATAATTATACGATAGTATCTTCAGTGTTAATTTATCCATTTGTAAGATAGTGTAAGTGTACAAATGTACCAAGTGTACTAATGTAACCACAAGGACCCGTACAACATTTGTACACCCCCAGAGGTCAATTACCCAGGATTCGAACATGGGTCCCCCGTGTGAGAGACCACATTTCTACTGCTCAGCCAAGAGACAGTCGCTGCTTGGCGAGGGGAGAGCTTCAGTTCAAGTACATGACACCAGGGCCAAAATGTTTTATTGAGAAAGTAAGGTAGACCACCTCCAAGCACTGCAGAATGATGTGCTTGCTAGTTATATTGTGTTAACATACATACAGTCAATTACATTTTATTCATTAAAATAAGTTCTGGGTTTGCCGCTTTAATGCTGAAGATTTCACTGTATGCAGTCATTATGCAAAATTCACCCATACTAGACATCTAGTCTAGTATGGGACCCGGCCACGCCAGGCGGAGGGGCTGCTCATGGGTGACAAACACGGCAATTTTGGCCATGTAGAGGTGTGTCTTCCCATAGCGTACCAGCCTCATCTCCACGGTCAGAAAGAAGTCCCTGGGCCCGGCCGGGGAGCGTCGCAGCGAGATCACTCCGCCGTGGGCCTGCCTCTGTGTGTCAAAGTATCCGTCCTCGTCCCCGGACACGATGCTCAGCAGCATGTTGTCCCCCGGCACGGAGTTGGAGGGCCCCATGCGGAAGACGTCAGCAGGGACGGGGGCTTCGGAGGGGACGGTGACGGTGTAGAAGGAGATCCTCAGTGGCAGCGAAAGACACGCCGTGGGATCCCGCGTGAACTCACACGTTACGCGTTCGCAACGGCTGAAAGGGAGAAACGCAGGGGATGGGTACACGGGCGATGAGGGGGCAGAAACCACGGCACATACGGATCAGCGAGGGAGGAAGACAAGACTGGAAGCCAATGAATGTGAAGAGTAAGATAGAGAAAGATAGGGAGTTTGAGAGTACAAGGGAGACTGGCGTTTCTGGTCGCTCTCCTCCGGTTCCTATAGGTGAGATCTCCATGGGTTATTCGTTTAATAATCGATCAAAGAGCACACCTAGGTGTGGAGAAAGTGAGATGCATCATGCACAACCCAACAATTACATGAGCCCTGTCCTATCATGTCATAATATTCAGCGAAAATAAGCAAACATTCGCCAAGACAGTGGCCAGACAGTGGCCTTGTGATAGAGTGTCCGCCCTGAAACTGGGAGGTCGGGGTTCGATCCCCGGCCGGGTCATACCAAAGACTGTAAAAATGGGACCCAATGCCTCCCTGCTTGGCACTCAGCATCAATGGGTTGGATTGGGGGGTCAAATCAACTAATCAAAATGTATGATTCCCGAGCGCGGCACGGCTGCAGCTCACCGCTCCAAGAGATGGGTCAAATGTAGGGTTGTCCTGATCAGATCGGGAGATCGGAAATCGGCTCCGATCACATGATTTTCAAAAGATCGGAATCGGGGAGAAAAGATCAGATTGTCTAATGTAAATCTCAAAGAAAGAGGAGATTCTGTAAAAACTGTTGTGTTTATGCTAATTGTTTTCCTTCTGGTCCCAAGTGAGAGATCATCAAACAAAGACACTCAGAGGCGTGAAAGACACCTATGATGAAAACATGCAACCCCCGCTATGCATGATGCCATAGGTGTCTGCAGTACTCTCTCTGAATGAGAACTATATTCACTCTAATTAACCAATACACCATCATTTTGCTATGATTCCATGCTTTCATAGAAAGAAAAAATCACACCTGTGTGAACTGAGTGGTGTAAGGTCTTATATAGCCTGTCTGACGTAATGAAATCATGTCTGACGTAATGAAATCACACCCGGGTGAACATAGCAACCATGCTCAAATGAACAGGGTGAACATAGCAACCATGCTCATTTTTTCTGCACTAACAAAGCCAGTTGTAGGAGTGGTTTACACCACTCAAAAAAATACACAATGACAGTCATTCTAATAAAAGTATAGTCACATTCTGCCTTTCAATAATTGAAAGGCAACACAACAGACTACACTAGAGTGACATACATTAGGATATTTGCTATTGTGATATGGCATAAGTGTGCATATAAAGATCAGATCGGGAAAGATCGCTATCGGTATGTCTCAAAATGAAATGATCGGAATCGGATCGGGACATCCCTAGTCAAATGCGGAGAACAAATTTCACTGCGGTAACGTGTGACAAATCGTACGACTTTGACTTTAAAGAATAAGCAGACGTACAAGTGTTGTGACATATTGTCAGCTTGTAGATCGGCTATTTTCGGCGAAGCGATTTGGAGCAGAGGGGGAAAAAAGGAGCAGACCAAGTACAGTGCTGTGATGGACAGCGGTCAACTGAAGTTTACACTGTTTAAGTAGTTCATTTAATTAATTGATTAAAATGATCAGCTCTTACCCCTCTGAGGCACGTTTGAAGTTGTGCGGGCAGTCGAAGGACAAACAACGGAATCCTCCCTGGATGTTGAAACAGCTCTCAGTGACAGAGCAGGTGTGGCTGCCTGTGGCACACTCATCAATGTCTGAAAAAACATAATCATTATGTAATATTATTACATGGCTTGGTTGAATGCATGATTCTGATTGGTCAATCGTTGAATTCAGAGGTCTGTTATGTACAGATAATGACCGCTCTGCTATATAACAGACCGCTGCCTAATCAAACCCTCTGAGCACCAGCTGCGCCCCGCTTGATTTAGCCTACTGCTGTTTCCAACATGACAGCCGTGTAAATACACACACACACACACACACACACACACACACACACACTGTGACACACAATGTCATTTACAGCTAAACATTGCTCTCAACATTTTTAAAACATTTGAGCGAGAAATAGATCAACTCACTTCCTTGTTTTCCGACAGTACTCCAGCCCTGCAGCTGGGCAGACGCAGCCAGCGCGAACTTATGGAATACTTGTTTTGTTGTGTTTTGGATCAATTTATTAATTTATGTTAGGTAGCCATGTAATAGGTAGTAGTCATTGTCGGGATATAATTCACCTTCAGGGAGTTTAACCACCGATGCGAAGCCTAATTATCTCCCGACAATGACCACCTAGCCAGATATTATCCCTTACATAATGGGGTCATAATGTAACAGGTTGGGTGAAACATTTTTGTCTCCAGTCAGTTCAATTACCAAAACAGCTGGGACCAATTATGAAGAAACTTCCAGGAGCAAGACAAAGAAAGAATCCAAAAGCTCTGTTAGTGAGCCCTTCAGGCACTGCTTCTTTTTCTTTTCTTTTTCAAGTTATATTTATTATTTTAGATAGGAGTGCAGACTACAGAGGGACAGTAAACCAATGGCAAAACAAGACAGCGGTTGGATTCGAACCGAGGTCCTCCTCGCACTCACAAGCAGCCACCAGACACCATGTGAAATCCAGCCAGTAGTTTCCAAGCTAAGTGGTGGTTCCTTTGGGGTATTGTTTGGCACATAATTATGGGAAAGTTATCCTCTGCATTTTACCCATCATAACTATTAGGAGCAGTGGGCAACACCTGGAGAGCATTTAGGGGTTAAGTGTCTTGCTCAAGTACACTTTGACACATAGACTGGGACAAGGGAACCTCTGATTCCCAGAGACAGTCACTCTACCAATTCAGCTATGGCCACCCTGTGGAGGACAGGCCATGCTCATCATCCGTAAAGCCCTGCCACTAGCAGGTTATCGAAACAATCAAATTGAGGTGCCTGGTGGATCAGCCCATAGATATTAAAAAAATAGATGCCTCATTGGCCGCTGCAGTTCATTGGAGCGACGTGTCTCCAATGAAGGCAGGAAGTCAAGCGGAAATGCTGAAGGCTTTTTTTTACAAATCAGTCACAACATACAATAGCCTACATTATAATACAAAACAAGACAAGACAAACAAACACAAACAACAACGTTATTAATACAACAATACAACATCAGAGCCAGGGGAGCAGAAAACATTAAAGAGTGAACACAAAGCAACAGTTCTCGCAGCTGTCAGTGCTGAGGGCATTTGCTGAAGGCACGCTGTGTCGCTGCCCAAGTGACGGCACTCATGCGACTCCTCCATGTCTCTCGCTGTCACTCAAGTGACTACTGGCCAATCACAGCGCGTCTTTTCCGGGACTTATGTTACGCACGCTTCGCAAGGAATCTTGGGAAAATTGAGCCTTCAATTTTGACACGCGCCTCAGAGCCGGGCGTCTACGTTTATATGTCTATGGATCAGCCGGTTGCTGACAGACGAGACCACATGCTCCCTTCCCTTTCCCACATTCCCTTCATGTCTCACATGTCTCTGTTTTTATGGAGGGACAGACAGTAGGCTGACAGGAAATGGGGAGAGAGACGGGGGGAAGACATGCAGTGAGGGCCGTCGGGATCGGGAGTCGAGCCCGCGGCACACTGCCAGACTGGGTTACCAGCCAAGGTCTGGACCACTGAGCCATGGGCCAGGCCACATGTCTCCCTTCTATTATAATATTCTGCCCTTCGGTTTCTTATCTCCCGCCCCAGACCCTTATATCTACATAAAAAGCGAAACAAAATTAAATCAACACAAAACAAGACAGAAAAATGTTTGGTGGGATTTTCAGATTCAAATATACTCACAATCTTACTGCATCTGCTCAGACAACTGTCACATGCATTTGACGCCCAATAATAACAAAAGCTGGCATTGTGTGAAAACAGCTTAATCATTAGGGTTATAGTAGAACCCAGAGTGTACAAATGGAACCAAATGGACACATACTGTAAGTGTCCATGTTGTTCCATTTGTACACTCAGTTAAATTGACACACAGGATAGTGTGAAGAAGATGAAGATGTGTTCAGATAATGGTTATTCCTTCACCTTGACATGAGCGTCCGTTGGAAGACAGTGTGTAGCCCGTTGGGGGACAGGTACAGAAGAAGCTCCCAGGGGCGTTGACACAGCGGTAGGAACACACATGGCCTCCAGTCGGCAGGGCACACTCGTCAATGTCTGACAACAGAGGAGAAGAACACAGAGATACCGGTTGAAACGCAGATAAAAGGCAGAACGCTGTGTTGAAGAAGGAAAAGGGGCGGCGGTGGCTCAGGGGTAGAGTGGCTGGATGGGAACCGCAAGGTTGCCAGTTCGAACCCGGGCTCCCCCAGAGTTAGTGTCGAAGTGTCCTTGAGCAAGACACTGAACCCCTAATTGCTCCCGATGTGCAGGTTGGTGCCTTGCATGGTTTTCTCCAGCATCGGTGTGTGAATGTGTGCATGAATGGGTGAATGTAATGCACAATCTATGTAAAGTGCCTTGGATAAAGGCGCTATATAAATGCACCATTTACCATTTAAAATCCACACGCTTCTTTGACGTCGCAGGGTGGCTGCGCTCCAGAAACGTACCTTCACACGTGATTCCGTCATTGTCACTCAGCTGGTAGCCACGACGACAGTAGCACTGGTAGGAGCCGTAGACGTTGGCACACTCCTGGGTGCACGGGCTGTCCTCGCACTCGTTCACGTCTGCACGGCGACAAAACAAATGCACAATGTCAATACAATGCCTATGCAACTTTGCCTTTGTTTAAATTTTGAATAGCGCTCCGGTTTTCCTTCTACACCAAATGTATTTACCGAAAATAGCTCATCTATGAGCGTTGCAACAGGTTTTGAGTGGTTAACCAATCTGTATGGTAGAGTATGCTAATACAATATTGTAATACAATATTGTATTAGCAATACAATATTGTATTAGCATACCAATATGCAGTGGTTGGAGGTGGTCTACCTGCTCTTTCATAGAGGCATTTAGACCCTGGTGTCAGGTACTTTCACTACTCATCGTACGACAATATATAAATATATAGGTATAACAATATAAAAATAATATATAAAGTATATAGGGCTGAAGTGATGAAGGCCAGCCCAGGAGAGCGTTTACCGTTACAGTTCCTGCCATCATTTGACAGTTTGAAGCCTGTGGTACAGCTGCAATGGTAGGACCCCTCCGTGTTGTCACACTTGTGGGCACAGAGTCGTCCTGGATAATGCCGGCACTCGTTGATATCTGGAGCACATGATATAGCAGTTAACAGCAGCCGTTACAGATACTAGATACTAATAAAATAAGATAGAAAACAAACAACACAATGACTCATCAGTATCAGTTGTTAAATTATTTGTATACAGCAAATGAAATGAAAAGAAGGGGGGAAAAAAGGATGAAATCCAGAATTATGGATTATACCAATGAATGAATGAATTCTATTTATTATATTTACCATTTGAGCACATTTCAATGATGCAGTTATGTACTCAAAGGGTAACTATTAAATGCTTATAATTGGGAAACCGTGTGCTTTGAGTCCATATTTATAACATAATGCAATGTGTTTAATCAGTGACCCATGAAGTGGTGCAAACAACTGGCAAAATATAAATTAGCAGGCTAATTTAACAGATAATTCACTATCAGAGTTAAATGAACACACATTTTACAGTGTAACATCTGCCCAGGCTAAGACCTGCTGTATGCAAAGAAACCTTTTGCAACAAAGCGATCCTAACCTGACTCCGCCAGATGGGGGCGGTAACAAGCAAGCGTCTCTTTCATCTGGCGGAGTCAGGTTAAAGCGATCCAGCTACAAAAGTAAATATTAACCATAACTTCATAAGTAATGATGACCTTCACAGTGCTTCATGTTGCTGTTGAAGACGAATCCGGCTCTACATTCACAGCGGTACGTCCCTATGAGGTTCACGCAGCCATGACCCCCACACGCGTCACCTACACGACACTCATCTATGTCTAGAGAGAGACAGAGAGAGAAATAATGAGAGAGATTCAAAGGAAAAGGAAGCGATAGAGGGAAGCCAGCGAGAGAAAGACAAGGAGACGGACATCAATTTGATTACTTCATTACTGTATTCAGGGCCGGATTTACAGTAGTAGGGGCAATATTACAGGGTCCCCCTCAGCTGCCTCGACAGATATTACATTATTTAGTAGTTTATCCATTAAACGCGTTTACCCTAAACGCATGCCGCGCGTTTACCCTAAACGCACGGCACGCGCGTGCGTTTAAAAAAAAAGCCTGGTGTAGCTTGGCCCTTAGTTGAATCATACATAATAATAATAATAATAACAAGATGAAGTAATAAAATGATTAAAGAAAAACAATTTACATGACAAAAAAGCAAATGCTGTCTTTGTTCATGACAGCAGCTACCTTCACAGCGCGTTCCATCCTGGATCAGCCGATATCCTCGACCACAGGTGACGGTGTTTCTGAGACAGGTGTATGACCCCACCGTGTTGATGCACGTCTGGCCGGCCCGGCACGGACTGGTCTGAGACACACACTCGTTCATGTCTGTCAGCAGTGGTGATTTTGACAGAAAATTTTGATTTTTGTTTTAGTCATATAGCCTCTTGAATAGTTTTGTAGTTTTAGTCACATTTTTGTCACCTGGAATTTCTTTGTGTTCAGTTTAAGTCGACTAAAATAAATATCATAAGATTTTAGTCGACTTTTAGCTTGTAGATCGGATATTTTCAAATGTTAATGTATGTTTTGTAATAATCGAAATCTACAAAGTAACTAGTAACATTTTGCATTTACAATTATGTTCTCCAAAGTCCTGAAAACGTTACAGAACTTCCCTGAACAATAGCATGCAACCGAGCATTGCTCGGTGAATAAGAGAATAAGACACACACACAGACCCTATCATAGATGACTAGTCCTCTTGCAGAGCCACACCATAGAAATATTCACAAAATGTGAAAAATATATTAGCCTATGGCAATGTACCTAGGAAATGTGGTGCTGATCGTGTAGTGATGTTTAAGATTAGCAGCAGACACACAGACAGACATTAACATGGGGCTAAAGCATAATGTCCCTCCTGCCTTGGGCCTGGTAGAGATGATATAATACTGGATTTCTTGGGGGTACGTAACGTGTGACACCAAACTCACCGATACAGCTGCCAATTGCATCCTGAATGAAGCCGTCTCCACAGCGCTCCTTAGGGTGACAACGGAACGAGCCTGCTGTGTTTTTGCATGCAAAGCTCGCTCCGCAGTAATGAGTCCCCAATGCACACTCATCAATGTCTGCTCAGACACACACAGACAGACACACAGACAGAGACAGAGGAATAAGAGGAAAATAGAAGACATTAGAAATAATTCACATAATTGTATTCCATTGACTTTTTATGCAGTTGTACATTTCCAATATGTATTTTATGAAAGGTGGAACTAACGCGACACTGTACACATCTTTACCAGTTAAATGACAATGGGTAACTCTTTCCATGATGCCCATAAAAGACCAAATAAAACACAAGCACAAAACACTAGCACAATAAATGCTAAATGATAGTGAGGCGGCCATTATTGGAAAATAAACCCCAAAAGCTTATTCTGTTTATGTTTATTGAGAACGACTGTTATCTGTTATGGTGTGTTATAAAGAACACATACAAAATTATAAATCCTCATTCAACAGTTTAAGTAAGATGAAATTGTCTGGCTATCTGCCGCCCACTAGGATAGTGATTGCTTTCTTGAAATCAAAACAACCCTATTGTATTCTTTCAATATCACTTTCAACTATACAGGTAAACTTGGATCAACTTGTTTTCAGATTTCTGATCCGGTCTAGAGTGAATCAGTGGATACAGATGTAGTCTATGCTCCCGAAAAGAATTCCCTCAGACACCAGGAGCGCCATTGTGGTAGAGGGCCTACCCAATAAACCTTTAGATTATTTTAACATTTCTTGGTAAACTTTGTTTACCAAGCAACTCGATTCTGCATTCATGTGGGGGAACAATAACATTCCCAACTGGATATGGATATAAGTTGGGGAATTCATGACCTAAACCAGGTCACACTAGTCAGTTCGGAACAAAAAAACAGTGAATGACATGCGACATATCTACACAGGTTGCCCGAAAATAGCCGATCATCAAGCTCACAACGCATCGCGATTCGATGCCAGTAGATCTGCTATTTTTGGCGAGCAGTGCAGAACGGACGTCTGGGCAGTGAGACTACCTTGACATTGGTTGTCGTCAGTGAGCTGGTAGCCGGTCCCGCAGCTGGTCTTCCTCTGACAGCGGAACGAACCCAGTGTATTGATGCACACCTGACCCAGGACACAGATATGACCGCCGCTCAGACACTCATTCACATCTGTGGAGAGAAACATGGACGGAGGACAATGTAGTGTGACCTAAGTCAAGGCAAGAGCGTCAATATCTTTGCATTGTGCACTTTGTGTTGTGTCCTCCTGCTGAACTCCTCACTGTCAGGTGAAGAGAAGTGGTCACGCATATTGTGGTTATTCGTGCAACTGTAGGAGTTAACTGTGACAAAGGAACTAGAATACACATGGAATTGGCCACTAGCACAACAACCAAATTGGAACAAAAAGAAGTAGGGGAAAATAAAGATTTGTACGATTGATTTTTCGTGTGAGTTGCGCATTTACCGTCACAGGTCACCCCGTCCGCTTTCAGCCGATAGCCGTGGCGGCAAGCGCACACACCTTTCACACAGAGCTGGGAACAATTGTGTGCTGCAAAGAAACAATCAACACATCACCTTACAACATCATAACATTCTATATGTAACCTTTATTTAACCAGTACAAATACTGTGAGATTACGTCTCTTTTGCAAGTATGCACTGAACCAAGGCGCAGGAATAGGTTTCATGCATAAAAATAGACAATACAAGACAAAACAAACACACATACTGACTATCGAACACCGGTTCTCAACATGGGATCCAGGGACCACCTGGGGTCATTGAGGATGGACCCTTATTGGTCTGTAACTCAGAGAGTTACCCTTAAGGGTCCATTTGGTTCCATTTGTACACACTACTGAGGAAAAGGAGAATAACTGTACTGTCACATGAGGCACGGATACTTGACTTGATGAGAGAAAACCTAGCAGGGTGTGTTGTTGCACAAGGCTATAGTTGTCTAAGCCTCTTAGGAGGACACATTAGCAGGAGCCAGGAGGGAGATTAAATAATTATGTTATGAAGGTGTCAAACCTTGACAGAAGTCCTTTTCCTTCTCTGTCATTGTGGTCACATCACTTGAGGTGACATTGCTTGAAGTGGCATCGCTTGAAGCGGTATCGCTTGAGGTGGCATTGCTTGAAGTGGTGTCGCTTGAGGTGGCACCGCTTGAGGTGGCATCATCACCTGAAGAAGTTATATCTGTAGTTGTCACTGGAGTTGTGAAAGAAATACAATAAAATACAGCTATGATAGCATCCACCAAACAGCATACTGTCCAAACTCCCCACTTAGCTAAAGACAACGTCTCCTGCAGTCCAGGTTCACAGGGAGACACAGGTCATTTGGCAGTCAAATGCAGTTTCCATCTGTTCCTTCTTTAATTAAGGTTTTTATGTGTGCAATACATGTTTTTAGATATTTTAAAGTGCCAGTGATGTCATGGACACTGATCTCACTTCCTTCCTGGACTACATGTCTCAGTAAGACAGCCCTTTCCCTCTCCACAACTTTGAGTTTCATGTAAAGAAGGTCACCCAGTCTTGTTTTTACCACCTACTGTACGTAATATCTCTAAAATAAAACCACTCTTACAAACACTAACCTCAGATCACATATCACACCGGTGCTCGTTGCACTTCATTGGTTACCCATCAAATCCAGAATCAACTTCAAAATTATTTTAACCACATATAAGGCATTACATGGGCTGGCCCCACTCTACTGTATATCTCAGACCTTCTGCTTCCAAAACCTAATGTAAGATCACTCCGGTCTTCAGATATGGGCCTTTTGAAAATTCCTGCGACTAAACTGGTAACTAAGGGTGACCGGGCATTTGCAGTGGCTGCTCCCACTCCCTTTTTCTATAAAGAATGCAGAGTCTGTTGACATTTTTAAGATTTTTTGCTGAAAACATATTTATTTCGTTTGCATTTTGGGCTGTGCTTTGCTTTTCTTCTTGTGTGTTATTAATCTTGTGTTTTAATTTGATTGTTTTTTATTACCTTGTTGTCCACTGTACAGCCCTTTGTAAGTAAACTGTACTTACTTACTTACTTACTTACTTACTTACTTACTTACTTACTAAATGCCTAAATTTGTCATTTGTTATTGTTTCACAGTCTCAAACTAAATATGTGTGTTTGTGATGGTACTATGGTTCACAAATGTCTTCTGTGCCAAAAGGTTTAAGCCACAACAAAGCACCAGTTGGTCTTACGTGAGTCACCATTTGGCAAGGTGTGTACTGAGCTGACACTGTTGAATATCCTTGCCCTAGAAGACAATACATGCCTTATTGCCTTCTAAATCAGTAGTTCTCACACTTGCTGTACAAGCTCGCAGGGCGGCACGAAGTGTGAGCCACTGTGATCTGCTATTTTCGAATAGCCAACTCTAAAATCTAAAATAACACTGATGCTTTCCCAGTTTTAATGCATGAGTTAAGCCCTATTTAATAGTGAGCGCATAACAACGTACTGCGTTTGTAGAGCTGCTATTTTCACTATTTGTTATAGTTTTATTTTCCTGAAATTCTTTTGAAAAATATGATGCTAATGTTCTAAATATCATGTACTATATATAGATACCTGCTTTTACATACGCTATCTGTAAACGGTATACATCTTCCTGTTCTCTATCTCTTGGCTCTCACTCTACCTTTGTAGGCGTTTAGGCGACACAGCAGGGGGCATCATTCTGGGGTGGGTGTTACCTTGAGTGATGGGCTTGGCTTCCGCTGTGCTGTTTTTCCCGCAGCAGGTATCAGCCGCGTGCGAACACTGTCTCCCCAGCGACAGACCTAGGTCACAGCTCTGACCCCGGCCCACTGCCATTAGCCCCAGCATGCAACAGTCGCAACACGTCTACAGGACAGACAGACAGACAGACAGACAGACAGACAGACAGACAGACAGACAGACAGACAGACAGACAGACAGACAGACAGACAGACAGACAGACAGACAGACAGACAGAGAGAAGGAAGGAAGGAAGGAAGGAAGGAAGGAAGGAAGGAAGGAAGGAAGGAAGGAAGGAAGGAACAAACAAACTCAAATGTTGTTATTCAAAATAATAAAAATCATCTCATTTTCTGATCTTGAAAGTGATGAAAGTAAATATTTAAATTTGTATGAATTATGTGGCTGGTGTGTGTTAACAATTACATACATGCTGCAATGTTTACTGCACGCTAGACTGCTTCGGTAAGATCATTATGACAGTTGCACACTAAAGAGCAGACTGAAACGTTATTGTAAAATGTTCTGTTGAAACTAATGTGTATAAAAGTGGAGTGTTTTCCAGGCTATAGAATCCCCACCTTGGAGAGGCGTGTTTCCCAGGGCACTCCTTGAAAGAAGGGACTCTCGCAGGCCTTCTGTTCTTTGGCCATGTCCATGCCATTGCTGCAGAGACGGTCTATAACCACCGCCGCGCAGCACTGCTCCTGTGCTATCCTGCAACGGTCACGGCAGAAGGTTTAGCATGGAAACCGGTGTTCATTTCATAGTAAATAAAAAGTAAATAAAAACTAAGCTATGATGACTACAACTAAGACTAAATATATTGATAATTGAATGTGGTCTGGAGAAGAGATCCAGTAGAACTAAAAGACAAGTAATTTTGTGTTTGGTTGCACTCGGGTGTTGCGCTCTGAAAATAGGAGATCTACATACAAGCTTACAACGCATTGCGCTGAGACGCGTTGTGAGTTTGTAAATGCAATGCAAGTGTAAAATATGCCATTATGGCGCCATCAAGGCCTGCCAAAATAGAGGGTATAAGTGCATGCATACCCATACAAAATCAACTGTAGCTTCAGCCGACTATTGAAGCTACAATCAACTGTAGCTTCAGTCGTTACTTGAGCAAGTAACATTGTAATAGCAACACACAAGAATTAGCGTCAAAATATACTAAAGGTACCAAAAGTAAAAGTATTCAAAATCTATAGACAATAGCCAATCTACAATATATTGGTCTCCATAAGCATTGCATTGCGAATGTGTAGTGCCACAGCTCGGGAGCCAAGAGGGAGAAGAGGAGGAAATCCAGCTATATGGAGTGTTGACAGACACCCTGTGCGAGTGTGCGTTAGTGTGTAGTTAAGGTGGTGTAGGGGTGGATCATGTGGAAAGGGGGTGCCATGCCCTTGATTGCCTAGTAGGCCATCACCAGTTTTTTGTACTGGGTGCAGGCAGCAATTACTTAATGGATGCTTGGTACTTTATTTTGATGTCAATACTTTTGTACTTTTACTGAAGTACATTTTGAATGTCGGACTTTTACTTTGTAACCGAGCAAATGTCTTCAAAATCCTGACAGTTTTCTGAAAATCCTTATGTTTCTGTATCAGTGGTGCTCAATATTTCATGTCAAGGACCCCAAAAACTATATGTAATTGGCCTCCGCCCTCCATCTGAAAATATGTTGTTCCAGGAACCTCCCCAGAAGCAAAGATTTGAGTTAAAATGTTCACTCTGTAATAATATATTAAAAGATTTGAGGCACATGTTCACGATTTAAATTGAAAAAAATAGCAGATCTACAAGCTCATAGCACGGCACTTGTAGGTCTGCTATTTTTCAATAGCTAAAGTATAACATAATGCTTTAAAACACTAAAAGGGGTTCCCGCCCAGAATGGGTTGTTAAGGGAATGCTAAAGGGGGCTGAGGTGAAAATGTATAGGAGGCTGACGACCAGGCGTGCCGCGAGCCTGCGACATTCTGGATCCGTTAAAGAGGTTTGAGTGAGCATGCCAGCAGTCCAGCAAGGATGGAGTACTCAGTAGGAAAACAAGTTTTCCAAATGAGATGTTCCCTGTGTCAGTAAAACGTGCAACTAAATATTATTGATGTAATTCACTATACATACAGTATAAATTAGGGACAACGGTACTTGTGTGTTAAACAATGCCGTGCACAATAGAAAACATTGTAGGCCTATTCTAGAACCGAGATATGTGGACTATTGACCTGTCAATCAATCATTGGCTGGCTTGTGACATGGAGAGAGATATGTATTTAATTGTATACTACGTATATATTGTCGTTGTCGGACCTTGTATGTTCAAAATTGTTACATTTCAAGAAATGGAAAAATAAGCCATATTCCAAATTCCAATGGATATGAGACATGGGCAAAGCAAGTTCAATCAGGAAACTCAGTGCAGTCATTTTATATTCAATAAATATATTCCATCCATGAGTTGTCCTGACTGAACTAATGTACGGTAGTTATTATATGGTCACAATCTCTTATTAATACTTGGTAACTAATTACCATTGGATATTTATAAAACCCACAGACAGACTGTCATTCTATTCTATATGATTCACACACACACACACACACACACACACACACACACACACACACACACACACACACACACACACACACACACACACACACACACACCCTTATATAGTATGCACGTGAAAGGCAATGTAAAACACGCTGTGTCACTATAAACCTGTGTAACTCAATGGATAGAGCACCAATGATCAAGGTGATCACCTTTGCTGTACACTACAGTACATAAGTCAATTATGGGCTAATATCCTGGGTTACCCATTCTAACGACTTACACTCATAGTCATAGTAGGTGTAAGGTGCTTCTCCAAATAGCATACAGTGATCTCAAAGTTTTAAGATAGTTTTTGGGCTTTTTGCCTTTATTGACAGATTTACAGAAGTTTGACAGGAAAGGGGGAGAGAGATGGGGGACACCCAGACACGCAGCAAAGGTCGTCGGGATCGGGACTCAAACCCGCGACATGCTGTCAGGCTGGATTACCAGCCTCGGTGCCTGGACCGCTCGGCCAAAGTCCAGGCCAAAACTTCAGAATATTTTAACAACGTATACATCTTGTATGGGGGTCCCCTGGCACCAAATATTTTCAGATAGGGGTCCGTGGTCAAACAAGGCCTTATAGGACTTTTTGTGTTATCCCTTTAACAATCATTGAAAACCATACCTCTGTACAAGTTGCACACTGTTAAATGTGTTAATAATGTGTGCAATCAATCAATCAATCAATCAATATTAAATTGGGAGTCCTTGACATGAAAATGTTTGAGAACCACTGGCATAGCCCAGTCAAATAATTTGACAAGGGGCCTCCCCACACAATAAGGCCCCAGGCCCGTGGGGGAGAAGGTAAGGTGGAACCAGGTGTTTGCTGACCTGCAGATATGCGAAGAGGAGAACAGGGGCATGATTGCACAGTCATGTCCTCCCAAAGCCCGTTCCCTCCCATCCTCACAGCACTCCTTTAATGTTGGCTCCTGGAACTCTGCAAATGTGAGGATATGGGACACCAATTACCAACTAGGATAACAGTTGGAGCCTAATAATAATAACATACTTACTACTATAATAACACAATGATTGTGTTATTGAGTACAATAACACAATCACCATTTTCTAAAATAAAAATGAATTAGATTTTTTTCCCACTAGTCTATATACTAAATGGAAACACAAAGGTACAATTCTAGGCAATTTGCTTGTGAAATATAAAATGCATAATTCTTTACGAATATCTCACAACGTTACCTTGTCCGCGCACAACAAGTCCAAAAAAACATAATATCCAAAGTTCCATTTAAACTGTTGTGTTGTCTGTCCACTCCACTCCGTCGGTGTTGGATGGATTTTTTGGGCGCTCCGTTGTGTCAGTGTGGGATCCTCTCACTGAGCCGCTCCGTCATTAACAGGAGGTGGAGACACACACTGACTTACTAGTGACTAGGTGACTACTGACTACACTACAAAGTCAGCCTCAGTGGCAACTTCATTCATACTGCTGCAAAGGCTCATTCATCTATCATCTGTCTGTCGTACCGCGGCGAGTCCACGCGCACCCACAATAACAGACCTACAAGCTCACATGGCGTGGGCGTCCGCGACGCCATGTGAGCTTGTAGATCTGCTATTTTCGGACGCGGGACAGCCCATGGACAGCCCGGACAGGACACGGGACACCGTTGTGTGGCGAAGCATAAACCAGGCTCAAAGTTAGCCGTCAATAACAAGTCTAACTTCCGGTAACGTATTTCAAACATGTCGCCACCTTTATTTGTTCGAAATAGAATAGCCTACAAGATGTATTAATTTATGTATTATTAGAATAAATATGTATTACATGCATGTGTATCCAATTGCAAATGATAAACTAGCCACTAAGCCACTCTGAATAAACCTTAGAGAATAAACCCCACGCAAAATAAATAACTATAAAGTGTAAATGGGTCTAAAGTCTAAGCCAGGGATCTTCAACATTTTCAGGTGGACCCCATATGAGAGAGTCTAAGCAGGGAGGGACCCCCACTATATTCCTTTAATTGATTTCATGTCTTCGTTGACTATCAACATCTTTGTGTAATTTTTTTGTTTCTCTGACATTTAACAATTTAAACCCAATACTAAGTAAACTTGACCTATAGGCTACAAGACATTTGGCTCTGTACTGTTTGCTCCTTTTTCCTTCTACACCAAACCTGGCGTTGTGAGCTTGTAGGTCTATTTTCGGCACATTTTCCTCTCAGAATAGGGATGCTGGCCTGGTTCCCGTACCACTGGCCTAGCGGTCTGGCCACCCATAGGCTCCATTGTAGCCTGACAGGCTTGACAGCGTGTTGCAGGTTCAAGTCCTGATACAGACGGCCTTTGCTGCGTGTCACTCCCCCTGTTTCCTTACTTACTTCACTAAGGCACTACTAGCCTACAAGTCCAAAAATAAAGCAAAAAAAGTTCCTATCACACAAAGATTTGGCAGCCGCCTGTAGTGACTGGCCTAGAGGACCCCCAGAGGCTCTGTTGACGACCCCTGGTCTAAGCTATTAAAGCAGACATTTTAAGATACTTTCAATCTAAAAACAGTATAAAGTGCAACCTTGGCCTTGTGTTTACTGACAAGTAGTTTGGTGTTGGATGAGGCTCAATAAATAGCTCAACACCCAATCTATTTTTAATATACAACAACACTGGTCCCCTGGAGCAACATCATGATAGTTTTTACGGCATTGCCCAAATTAAACTTTTTGTAAGAAAATCAAATCAAATTCCATGCTTTTATTTTCGAAGCAACAACTGTAATCTTGTTGGTTAGTTAGCTGTGGTGATATTGCCAACTCTTGAGTCTTTAGACAAGTAGCGCTATTTGTCAGGCACTGTTGGCCAGTTGATAACATTCCACTTTATTTGGGGTAGTTGTGATAAGATACTTATTGATCAAAGACCTAGGCCTATCTGTGAAAACAGGGCATCAAGAACACCAGTTCACTAAACAAATAATGTTGTCAGCAACGTAGACTCAGTGGTGGAAATTTACATTTACTTAAGTACTGTACTTTTAAGAACAATTTTGAGGTACTTTACATTTTTCAATACTTTTAGTTCTACTCCACTACATCTCAGAGGCAAATGTTGTAGCCTACTTTTTCTCCACTACACACTAACTTTGCAGATTTGAATTATTGCGACTGCAGCGACCATTTACTATGAAATCGTAACCCTTAGATCTCCATATATGGAGCTGACCTGTTCTGACATTCCATATGTTGATCCTCCCCCATCCATCCTTCCTCTTCGATGTCTCCCCTTTGACCGATACCTGTCCAGTTAAACTCTAGACGTGCCTGCCCCAAAGTTATTCGTGCAGCGGTGCCTGGCAGCCGGCGAAAACTAGTTCTCAACAGGCCCTGCCCTACCTGGGCCCTCATCAAACCCTGTACACTCAAGACACTGCCCCCACTGCCACCCTTAAATCTCTATATATGGAGCTGACCTGTTCTGACATTCCATATGTTGATCTGACCTCATCAAACCCTGTACACTCAAGACACGCTCCATACATGGCCAGTAAAGAATTCATTCCATATGTTGATCCGACTCCCCATTCCAAATCACCAGTGCTCGCCCAGCATTCTGCTGTCACCCAGGCGGATGTGTGCACGCAACCTCGCCCTTTAGGGACAAAAGGGCGAGGACAAAACATACATTAACTAGTTCAGCCCGGTATACATTTTGATGCGACAGATTGTGAGCGTTTACATCTGCAATTTTCAAAAGATTTTTACTAGACATTTTCTACATTTCAAAACTTGTGGGGGAAAAAAAAATGGGACCTTTTGCATAAAGAGTACCTTCTACTTTTGGTACTTAGAATTCCAAACTTTCACTTGTAACAGAGTATTTCTAAATGTCATTGCAAGTACTTTTGCCACCACTGCGTAGACTGACGATTGTTGGTGGGTTGCAAGTAATTACTTGGTACTTGGCATTTGTTAAAAATTAAAATCCTTCCTGATCAAAGTTAAAAAGAAAAAACTAAAAAAAACTAAAACAAAAAACACCACGAGAAATGCAGATTCATGTGTTTTATATTATCCTCACAATTGAGCAGTGTCATTTTTCAAAAGGTAATTTCCCTCAATGTCCAAAATCCATGTAGGACGTTCTATACACAAACTATGTCCCATTTCCATCAGCCTCATCGGTTACGCATTCAACAATAAAACATAAATAGACCTGACCATCTGATTATAACTAAAGGAAATGGTTAAAGTGAACTACATATCTACAAACATAATAGCATGGAGACACGATAAATACTATTGCATGCATTAACTAATAGGAAAGTGTTTTCATGTACTGAATGTGGCTCTGGGACCTACAGTACATGGCAATGATGTTATGTACAAGTGTTGACATGATTAATTTAAGATAAATGATAAAAGGACATTGGATCCTCATGAGATTTGTGTGCTTTCTGTAGTCATCAGAAAAAATAACCTTATGTTACAGTATAATTGAAACCTTTGCCAGGTCCAAAAAAACAAAGCAATTTGTGTTATACTGCAGCTGTTGTGAACTACAACACAGGACAGTTTTAGTATTGCAGTATCGTTTTTCCTATTGCAAATTATAGAGGACAAAGTGACAAACATAATTGTCTTGATTGCAGCAAATAATGTCCCCTTGTTGCCGGCAAGGGGTCACTTTGGTGGAAGACAAATATCATCCATCTTTTTAATTTCATTAGTTTGTCTCTCTTTCACTCCCCTATCACACCACCTCCTGCCCCCCTTCCGTCTTGTCTTTGGCTGCATTCGCCACCTCCTCTCCCTCCTCCACCTGCAGCTGTGATTTTACGGGGGTGTCCTCGGGGCTGTCCGTAAGGGGCGGAGGGAGGTCGTCTTTTGGGGAGGCGGAAGGTGCCGGGTCGCTGGGTTCACTGCTAGCATAAGTGTCGATACAGTCACTTGGCTGCAGTTGGTTGCAGTTGGCTGCAGTTGGCTGCAGCTCTTCCTTCACCTCCTCCACGGGAGTCTGCTCCTCCTGCTTTATGTCATCCGCAGCAGGCGGCGACGACGTCCCTCCGTCCTCCTCAGCTGGCTCGGTCCCTCCTTCCTCCTCAGCAGCCTCCGTCTGTCCTACCTCCTCAGCTGCTTCCGTCTGTCCTTCCTCATCGGCCGCCTCCGTCTGTCCTCCTTCCTCAGCTCCATCCATCCCTTCTTCCTCCTCCGCTACCTCCATCCCTTCTTCTCTGTCAGTAGAGATTGTCTTCTCCTCCACACTCTCCTTCCCTTCCTCCATTCTCTCCTCTTTCTCCTTCTCTTCCTCCTCCTCGCGGGCTGGACCCATGTCATCCAGTGGAGCGGCGTCCTCCTCCCCATCCTCCTCCTCCTCCATCGGTGGGATATCCTCTGCGGCGGGGCTGACGGTCAGGATGAGGGTCATGCCATCCTCCGGCATCTCCCCATCCTCCGGCATCTCCTCATCTTCGATCTCATCCTCCAACGGAGGGATCATTCTCTCCTCCCTGCCCCCGGGGAAGATCTTGTCCGGGTAGACAAGCTTCAGTTGCTCCTCGAAGTAGTCCTCCAGGTACAAGCCGGCGCTGCCCACTTCAGACGTCGCCTAGGGCGCACACAACACAATTCACACAACTGAGATTTCAGGGCAACCTTAAATCGTCAGCTTTGCTGTAAACTTTAACATGAAGGCGGACATTAATGAGGAATTGAGCACCATCCACTTAATGCCATTATATATACACAGCATCACTACACTAAATAACATGTTATCTAATATTATCTAATATCCCATATCTCAGACTAATGAATTCATGTCCATGGGTTGTTGTATAGCCATTCCATACTAACCTTGTAGTACTTAGCGCAATTGAGGAAAATGAGCCTGACGTCTGCCACAAACTCCTCAGGGTTTACATAGTGCGTCTCTGACTTTGACTTCACATCCAGTTTGCCTTTCACTATGGACAGATCCATGGGCGTCTTAATCAGCTCCTTGTACCTCTTCGTCTCCTACATAAGTCCAAAAACACATGACTAATTTCAAAATCATAATGGACAACAAAAACAATCAAGCACAACGAATACTCTCATCTTTTATGACATCACTGAAAGTCTTATTATTTAATCAATGGGCATCTATAATTGTTTTTGCCATATTCACATCAGAATTATCAGTAATATGCAATGAAAAGTGTTGCACATGCTCTTGGTCAGTGGTTTCTTACCGATGGTTGCTGGAAGTCAGTGCTGAAGTCGTTGCAGTAGAGACGCAGCAGCAGCCTCTCGCACTTCTGAAGTTCAAAACATTTTTTTAAATATTTAACGTTGGTATGCCTGCAGAGCATTGATCATGTTTACTCATTGCTATTAATACATAACCTATTATTTTCCTCTCGTCTGCTGAATATATTTTTCTGATTTCTTATGAGAACAATGTCAACTTCCTCACATGTGGTGAACATACATGACCATTAAACAGATTCTGGTTAACCCATTTTGACCTGAGATCAGATTCTAAAAATGTCTTCTACATCCTGACAGTTTTCTGAAAAAGCTATGTTTCTATGTCAGTCGTTCTTCTTCGATTTTTCAAAAATAGCAGACCTACGCAGATCTGCTATTTTTCAATAGCTAAAGCATAACATAATACTAACACCAAAAGGGGTTCCCGCCCAAAATGTGTTAAACAGTAAGATTTTGTAATATCCATCTGCTCAAGTTCTACAGACGACCCCCCCCCCCCCCCCCAATAATAGGAAGTCTTAGCAGTTCAGGCGAGAATAAAAGAAATACAAATAAAATGAATGTACCCTTCTATCAATAAGAGGGAATGCCACTTCTCTGTCGGTCTCGACGTTCTCGCCAATGTTGTACACCATCTCAGGAGACACCAGGTCACGGCAGAACGAGCAGAACCACTCACCACTGGGAGAGAAACACCAAGAGCAGATACAAGACTTATTACACCTGAGGTGTTCTTCCAGACTCATTTTCCAAGACAAAATGGCTCTACCGCCACGGGTATCATCTTCACTCCCTAATCTTGTTCATTTGTATTGGTCATATCTATGTAACATTCTAAACATGGTCAAATGATTACAGCTTGCGTCCCATCTGTGTTGAAATGCATGAGTGGTCTGCTTTTCAAACAATTAAATACAAAAGTAAGTATACTTTATTTGGAAATGCCAGAAAAGAAAGAAAGCAAGAAAGAAAGCTAGCAAACAAGATAGATATTCTTTTCTCTTTTGGGTCTTGAAATGTTTGGGAACCACTGCTCTAGCAAACTTTACTGTAGAGTCTAGTATGCATGCATGCTGCATGCAGGCGTTGAAACAGCCACTTCTCAGAAGGCCACACCATTTATAATTTGCGAGAAAATTTGTTTCACTTCTTCAGTTCTAAACCTGCATTTATACTGATTTAACGGAAAGGAAAGGCAACACCGTTATGGTCAGACAGAGCCCAAATTCAGGTTTGTATTAGCTCTATTTCACTTACATTTTTTTTCTGTCCATCAACCAGTTGACTAAACTTAATTTTTTGCTCACCTGGGGGACTCGTTGAGCGCAGGTATGTGACAGTTCAGGTGGAACACTTTTGGACACTTGTCGCAGCAGAGCAGTTCACCTCCGTTCTGACACACAGCGCACCAGTCTTCGTTGGGGTCTTCCTCTGGCGCAGAGGTCTTTACTGGCTGCGGTTGGGTCATGGGTTGGGGTTCTGGTTCTGGTTCTGGCTCCAGTTCTGTCTCCAATTCAGGCTGGGCCTGTGGCTGCTGTTCCTGTGGGGTTCCTGTGGGGCCGTTGGGTTCTGCTGCCGGGGCCGGCTCTGGCGGAGTCTCCCTCTGTTGCTGGGAGTTGGACTGGACCCCAGTGCTGCTGTCTGGTAGACTCGCCCCTACACTGGACTGCACCTGTGGATATATTCATATCTATTGAATAATTTGAAGATGAAGTTTGGCTGGGTGACGAGAATAGATGGTGGTTCCAAAGTTCTTCCATTTGAGAATGATGGAGAGTAAGAGTAAGGTGCTCTTGGTCACTTTAAACGCTGCAGAAACTTTCTAGTATCCTTTCCCAGATCTTTGCCTCAACACAATCCTGTCTCGCAGGCCTATTCTCTTGACCTCATCATGGGTTGGTTTTCACTCCGACGCCTGTATGCACACCATCAAATGTGAGACATTATCTGGTAGGCGACAGGCGGCCGTAATATCTGGTCCAGCAAATTATTTTGTAAATAGTTTAAAATGATGAACAGACAAGACAGTCCCCAATTACATGGATATGAAAACTGAAATGTTGATTAATGTGCACTGTCCCTGGTAAAAAAATAAACAGAAAATCCACCTCCACCTGAAGAAATGTCTATGTTAATATTGACAAGCTGAGCACATCTGCAAGTTGAGTGAGCAGTCAGGCTAAAACTAAATACAAAATATTGTGTCACATGCCTTACTCAAATGTTTCTCTACTTATACAGATGTACATTTAGGTAGGGTACCGGTAAGTGATATTTAAAATGCTTTGTTAAAAAGGTTAAAGCCTACTTCAGTAATCATTGCGATTGCTAGTGTGTTCAGTAACAGATCTCCATCTCTTGCCCACTCATCAGCTTCAATTTTAGTGTTCCAATTTTGTCTGCACATTTCTGTGTGTAATGACATGCAATTTAACTTGTTTAATGTGTATCCCATATGAGTTCTCTCATACGGGATGTCCACCACACCTACACAGTGGTGTCATGGTGTTTTTTTTTTTACTGGTACCACACAATTTATGTCACTTTCACGCACGCACGTGCATGTGGGTGCATGTACGTGCATATTGTTAAATAGTGTGCGAGAGTTTTAGACAAACACAATAGACTAAAAATAGTCAGACAAAACTAAAAAGTTTGCTTTGGACGAATGAATCTGTTCTTTGGAGGAGGCATTCTTCCTGTGTGCAGATTAACACCACTCAGACAGCAGCAGTAGACTACTGGATCCATCTAGCCTACTGCTGTAAGTGTGCATGCTTACCGTATAGGCTACGTGTGCTCAGGAATAAACAGTTAAAGCTGTTATGCAAAGTAGTATCCATTTGATTCGGCACGGTACGAAAATAGAGGGGGGGGGGGCAGTAAACCTAGACCATGGGTACTTGGTGCGTCTTGGAAAGTCTGGTGACGCGAGGTCGATTAGGTGCGTCTTCTCTTGAATCTAGGGGGACGCGTTCCGTTCCGTCCCTGCGCGTGCACGTCACAATTACTGGTACCACGGCGTGGTACTGCGTTCTACGAGCATGACACCACTGCACCTACACAAACATAATATTGTGGTGCACTGTGTGTGTGTGTTTTTCTTATAACAATTAACTAGCATTCACTAGTGTCTGTCTGCAGCCAGCATGCATACAATAAAATAAAAAAATGTCAATAAAAGAAGCCGCCTTGTTTTTACATCATTAGTTTATTCAAATAATTGTTTCTTCGGAATACCATTTCTTTGCGCCACGGTAAAGTGCAGAGTTAGAGAACATTCTATAAAGGAAAAGTGGCAGCAACATAATGACAATTGGAATCCGACATAACATTCGAGCACAATGATACCGATTTAACCAAAACAAATATACATTTTTAAACCGCCTCATAACTGGGAGGCGGTTAGTAATCCACACATTGTAGTGTACCTTATTGATTTTAACACCTAAATCCATTCCATGTTTTCTAAAAAACTATAACTTATTTATTTTAAAAAAAATAAGAAAATCACAAAAATGTTATGCTGCTATATACTGTACATAGCAACAAGAACTCCAAAAGGAGTTCCCGTCTTGAAGGGTAAACACCAAAAGGGGTTCCCGTCTAAATGGGTTTACAAGAACTGTATTTTTGATTGCATCAAGCTTACAGCTTTCAGTTCAAGTAACCTAGGCTTTCTACTGACAGTTAAAAAGAGCCTTTTTTATAACTTGCAACATTTCCATTGAGGCTCCGTCCATTTGCAACAAAGCTCAGTTCATGGAAGTGAGTAGCTGCTGATTTAAAATTCAGAAGTCTCCAACTTTCTCCTTTCAGGTGGCTTCTGAGCATGGTTTTGATTCTTTTTTTTTGTTGCAGCGAGAATCCCTGCTCTGCTGGTACACTTGACACAAGGCCACTTTTGTCCCCTTTAGATAAATGTTGTGAAGCTCTTGGATAAAATATCACAGGCAGTTTGCAATCTTAATCCTCGTAGTCCCAAAGTCACATTTGTGCTACTAATCAGTGCAGGGTCACCGTTGAAATAATCCACAATGCGGCTGGTGAAGCAGATTCATGATGATCTGTGTGGAAATGGTGAGAGATAATTAGTATGACCTTTTTTAGAGGGCTTCAGTAGTCCTCCATTGTATTTGACCTTTTACATATTTTAGTCTGTGCAAGCCTACAAGCAGTGTGCAATAGGCCGATTATCTTTTGAAATCTCAATACATGTAACATCATATTTGTGTAGCGTCATATCACGTGTAATCATTTAGCATGTGGTTTCAATTGAGATATTTTGGTCGAATACAATGATTTAAAAAATAAATTCAGGCTGCTGACAAAATAGCCTACAGGAAAGCAATAGCCAGAATAAAAGGACTCACCGGCATTCTGTGGCTATCTTTTGGGTTTTGATGACAGCTAGGTCCTCCTCTGGGAAGCAAGGTTATAAAGCTTCAGTCAGAGGGTTGATGTAGCACTCTTTGTTTGTTTAGTCACTTCCCTGTGTCATCTCCACATCCCTGTAGACACAGTTGTTGCATTCATCTTGGAACCTTTGTCACTCTGGGTCTGAAGGCTTCACATAGCTGTGAGAGTGCAGTGACACTGAAATGTTTTACAATGTCTTTCTGGAATACAAGATTGAGCTTGTTCATGACAGGGAGGACATCACAACGAAGAAGGTGTGATTACAGGCAATGAATACTGAATAAAGGTTAGAAGCTTGTTCATTGCACTCATCAATTGCCCCTGGGTGCCTCTTCGGTGATCTCCTTGATGATTAAAGGCCAGTTGGATTGGATGCCCTCTACTCAGTGACGTAAGGAAAGCACGTGGTTGTTGCAGGCTCCGTATATCCTCACCCTGAGGGAGGCCAGGCCTTCAGTTGACGGAGGCGACTCAGTCGTGTGGTAGAGTGATGGTAGAATCAGTAGACCCCATTAACACTGTTTATTCATGGCCTTGGTTGCTGCCAACTGAGCACAATGTGCAATAAGAATAGGGACTGCCCCTGTGGCTTGCCTGGTAGTGTGCGTGCCATGAAGGGAATGAGTCTTTCCCACAGCTGGCCTGGGTTTGGGTCCGACCTTGGGCCCTTTGCCGTGTGTCGTCCATTCTCTCTCTCCTGCCTTTCCTGTCTCTCTACTGTCACTGTCGGATAAAGGAGAAAATGCCAAAACAAATAATCTTTAAAGAAAATTGATTGTCCTTTTTGAGTAAAGCTCCCACTCCTGCGCTTTTCCCCATAACTCTGGCCCCATCCGACCCCAGACCGATGTGTTTACTCCTCGACATGCAGCACACCCACCACCTTGTCATACAGTTTTATACATTGAGCAACCTCATCTTCAGTAAAATTCCCAAGAAAACGGGTCTCAGCTTTCTTCCCACTTTTCAGTTTCAGAAATGTTGAGTTTTCAATCCACTTTTATATTGACTTACTCCACAACAATTATGAAGTCACTCCTCAGTTGTTGGTTTTTTTTCATCCATCTCTTTAAGATTTATAGACATCAATGATTTCTTCAAATAATCAAACGAGCCATGATGTTTGTATATGCCTGTCAGCCAATGGCTGAAACTGAGGACTGGGAATGTAGTATTTTGTCATGTAGAAAACTACTTTCAGCTGCAACTCGACTGTGTTCCTGGTAGAGCTCTTCACGGGTCCAAAACAAATGGTCCCGAACCAGAAATTCGACACCAACTCTGGGGGAGCCTGGGATTGAACTGGGAACCTTGCGGTTTCCATCTGGCTGCCGCAAAAGTTAAACTTCATTGCATTTGTCTTCCATCAGTGCAGCATGTCGCGGTCGCACCGCACACAGTCAGACAATAGTACAGGTCTTCTCGGATCCACTCAGGTATTACACAGATACAGACCCGAGTTTCGTGGGACATACGGCCGATTCCGACCCAGCTCCGAGTGATGATAAAACACGGATCCGACCCGTGCGGGTCTCGGGTCCTCTTATGCGCTCCTACTAAGAAAACACAACGACAATCCCACATTGTCCAGTGTTGTGGACTTAAACCAATGGTTCTTTAAGTGGGGTCCGGGAACCCCAGGGGTCCTTGAGGGGGTTCCAGGGGATTTTCAGCTAAATTATTGATTGAATTATCTTACCTGCCCTGATGAAGACTTGTTTGTAGTCGAAACATGTTGGATTTTTAAAACATTTCTAAATAAAGTACTTTTTTATCCACCCTCTCCTCATTTTTAAACTTTTGAGTGCTCTGATCGCCGCCTTCTTTTTACTAAATTATTGATAGTTAGGAACCAAGTGGACCCTTACAGGTCTGTCACTCTTGACAGTATACAAATGATAACAAATTGAACCTTGCAGGTCCATTTGTACCCTGTCAATGTTAAGGGAGTCCGTGGCCTACTGCATACTAAACCGGGGGGTCCTTAAAATTAAAGTTTGAGAAGCACTGATTTATAAAACCTGAGTCATTTGCTTACAAAATGAACTTCATCTTCGTCCTCCGGCTCGTCCTTGATGACGATGATGGGGCCGGGGGACGACCTTCGTCGTCTCTTGGCTGGGGTGGAGGCTGGCGGCTCAGTGGAGCGCTGCTTCCAAGATGTCGACGTCCTTCAAACACACACACACACAGAGAGATACAGTACAGAAACACGGGTTAGGGAATGAGTTATATGCACACACGCCATTTTGGAAAGAACCTGGGCCCCCTACTTCCTTCACAAGTGTTACTGGTGCTGATACTAATCAAGGTTCTGTTCCATTCTGGTGAAACAGAGTCAGGGTGCTGCAATTGTGCATGTTGGCTCACAGGAAACACTGAGTATGTAACTCTGAGATTGTACAAAAATGGAACCAAATGGACCCGTAAGGTTCATACGTTTTTGAAACTGAAAGGGAAAGCTATGGTGAACTGTCAAAGTGCTAGTCGCCACGTTAGCGACCATATTTACAATAGGAAAACCATGCATCTGTCACTTAAACATTGTAGGTTACACACGTTGGAATTACTTAATGGAACCTGCAGCATTAGGTGTGTAAGGTTTGTAGTGGTTGTGCTAATGATAAACGAGCACCTGCTGCTAAAGGGATTTTCCTGCTGCTTAATGTTACAAAAACACTGTAGCATTGCATCTTTTGCATCTGCCCGTGTGAACGCAGCACATTGTGGCAGAATAGGAACGTCCCCGTCCCCCCCACCGCTGTGCGCACCAAGCTACATCTCCAGGTGCTCCTTTGAGGACTAGCCCAAAACAATAATGTGCACCCCTGCCCATTAAGACCCAAGGTCAATTCTACAAATTCCTTCTAACAACGATGTTGCTATACGCAGTATACGGTACATATAGCTAAATTCTAAAATGACAGATGCTTTCCCGGTTTCCTTCAGAGACGTTTTACTTTTGGCTGACTAACATTAAGTTTCAAACAGCTTTTCAGTAGCAAAAGAACTGTTGCAATCTTAAAAGATTTAAATAAAAAAGGGACAGAGTGAGCCTTACCCTGTACTTCTGTCTGAGGAGGAAGGCTTAGCCATCGGTGAATCCTGTCTTCCTTGCACTCCTTGCATGACAGACGGAACAAAATACATTTAAAAAAAAAAAAGGACTTGATCTCATGTTAACACGTTGACGTTAGTGACAACAGAAATAACTGATTAACTTCCAGCCGATAATGAATTATATTCATCAAATTATGTGGTTGCAGTGATGCTAATAGGGTGCATTTTGCATCCCAAAACACAGATTATTGATAATGGACACATCCGTGGACCTTTCTGGGGATCCCATGGACACACTACTGTAATCAGCACTGTACTGTCATTTGGTGCCATTTAATCTACTTTGTTTGCATATACTTTGCAATTGTCAGTTTTAGAATTGTGTTTATTTCTTTCAGATATATTTTCTGCATGAATATAACCATATAAGATGAAATGGGAGTTAAATGCTGCAATTTGTAAAAATGACAAAATATGACTCCTACCGTCGTTGAAGTGGGACTCATACAATGTCCATGGGACCAATCTAAAAGACCACCCCTGGGTCCCAGGACCCATTAGATTGAAAACCTATTTACATCACTGCGGTTGTGTGAATATGTATAAATGCAATCTTGTTTGGTCAAGTATACCGGTCCTGTCTGTGGCCGCTGAGGCAACGTTCTGGGTGAAGCTTCTAGGGATGGAGATGGTGATGGACGGGATGGTACTACCACTGGCCTCAGTCCTCTTCAGGAAGTTGGGATCCATTAGACCCCGCTGCTACAAACAAAACAAGTACAACCCAATAATTCAGTTTTGGTTCTGCCAACTGCAGCAGTACACACACAAGGATTTGTAGCCCCAAAGGGATAAAGAAAGAAAAAACTATAATTAAGATAAACAACTTTATGAAATTACCCTGTCAGTGCTATTTCTTAAGTTAAAAGGGATGTGACAATATATCAGAAGACAATCCATATCAGATCAAACCATCAGTATCAACTGAATTTTGAATTTGTATGTCCAATGCTTGAACAGGCTGTCTATAGGTGACTTGGAAGCACCACGTGCATGTATGTACACATGGTGCTTCCATGTCACCCATTATTAAAAAACATTGTAAGGAATTCTTGTTTTACTAAACTAGTAAAACAAAGTGTTCAAGTGTTGCAACCCCCTAAACTAATGCTACAACTTCCATTATCTCAAGAGAGGCATGTCCGAAAAACTTTACCAATGTTGTACCTGGATTAACGAGAAAAAAATAAAATGAAATACAATCAGCTGATGGATCAGTTGATCAAAAACCAGCCTCTCCAAAAAATATATGACATTGTACATCCGTAGTTTCATATGATACAACAAGAAACTGTGTTTTCCACAGTTGGGCCCAAAACAGGTCTTGGGTCAAATGTTCCACCATTCTGTTCTTTGACCAACCTGCTGTAATTGAGCTTGTGTGGCTGATCCGGAGGTGTGGGGGTGGGCGTAGCGTGAGGTGCCCTGCATGGCGTCCATGGGTTTGGGAGGGAAGTTGGAGCTGTGAATCAGTTCTCTCAGGGACTGGATGGAGGAAATCATCAGAATAAATGTTAAAACATGTTACACTATATCCGAGATGTTGATTTATAACCTGGGGGTTATTTAGCCCATTAAGACCTAAGGCTGATTCTACAAATGCCTTAATCTAAACCAGTAGTTCCCAACATTTTTCAAAAATGTTTAAAAAGTGAGCTTGTATAGCTTGAATAGCAAAGCCAATGCAAATATCTAAAATGACAGATGACAGCTTGTCAACATACTGAGGCACAATGTTGTTGACAATGTGTTGAAACCATTTAGTTTTCACCGTCAGTGGATCAACACCAGCAGATAACACAGCCTAAAACATCAGTGTTTTCTCATGTCCAGAGTCTCAACACAACCATCTATTATGATATTTTACAGCACTGTGTGCCTCCGTACATTGACAAGCTTTATGTTGATGCTGATCTTCCTTTTCCAGCAGTGTGTGTTTCCAGAGCCAAAACTACTAGTAACTGGTGTACTGACCATGGTATTACTGTGCTTAACTGACCAGCCAACTGGCCTGACCTGACCCCACAGAGAATCTAGGTTGTATTATCAAGAGGAAGGTGTTTTCCACACCTTCTGAACAATACAAATTAATTTACGGCTGTTATCAAAGCAAACCTGGGCTTCCATAACACCTCAACAGTGCCACTGGCTGATCACCTCCATGCCACGCCCCATTGATGAAATTATTTGTTCAAAAGTAGCCCAGACCAAGTATTAACTGCATACATTAATATACTTTTCAGATGGTCGACATTTCTCGTTTAAAAAAAAAAAAGTTTAGTGGTCTCGTAAAATATTCTAATTCATTGATAGGATTTTTTGATTTTCATGACCTGTACGGCATAATAATCAAGATTAAAACAAAAAAGGTTTTAAATCACTTTATGCACAATGAATTGAGAATATATGAAAGTTTCACTTTTTGAATTATATTACAGAAGAAAATGAACTTTTACAAAATATTCTAATTAGTTGAGATGGACCTATATATCTGTGTGAGATTAGAGAGATACAACCCCAGGGGAAATATGCTTCATCACTCACCCTGGCCTCATTTTTAAATGAGATCTCCTCTCTGATTAAAAATAAGTCTTTGGAAGAAGGAAAGAACCTAAGTACTAGGCATTGTTAAAGACCATCTGACTGAAAAGGCTTTTGACGACGATATCAAGACGTATTTCCTAGTGAAACAGGGGCTGGTTGCTTCCTCAGCCAATCAAGCTATCAGATTTAAACTCCTGCACACAGCGTCATCATTTTATTGGTTGAAATTGGTACTTAGTACCTGCCGATGTAATCACGCATTGATATGACAGGTAGTAATTAACACAGGACTTTTGTATCTACAGTAAATACAGACATTTTAAAATGAACACATTTCTTGCCCACTATTGTTAGCTACAGTATACAGGACAGTCTATGCCACCGTGTTGCCCATAAGCATCCACCCTCCAAGGCCCCACCCACTTACTTGAGCTGGGGGGAATCCCGTGTTGTGGAGCATAGACGAGGTGGGGCTGCGCGGCTGTGCGTTGGGGTGAGAACTTCCGTACCTACGCCCCTGCTGCTGTTGCTGCTGTTGCTGCTGCTGCTGCTGCACCAGGGCAGGGGGACCCTGCGAGGGGGAGCCCGTCCCCTGGATGGGCCTCGCAGGTGGTGGGGGCCCGGGAGGGCCGGAGGCCCCAGGTGGCCTGACGTTTTGGTACCAGGACCAGTGGTTGGGTGGAGGCTGCTGCCGGTTGGGGTGCTGCGCCAGCTTCTCCACCTGCAAGGAGAGGGGTGAGGGAGGGGTGAGGGGAACCGACCAGGGCTGGGTTGAAAACATGTTCAATGCGATCAATTTAGGAAGCGTTTTTGTTTTCCTTAAAAGAAGTACAGAAAATATCATAAATCCATGATGAAATGGGTTAAAAATAAAAAACTTGTATTATTGATGATGCTTTCATATACACTATACAAATACATATTATCAATGTAATCACAAAAGGGTATATTAACACAAAGCAATATTTTATTAATCAATTACAAAAAAAGAAAAACAGATATGGCCAAAACAGTTCAACCATGTTCTTGTCTTCTCACACTGCTGTATCAAACACACGGCAATTAATTAATTTGACTTAGTTATTAAAATCAACGATGATAGCTTAGCATCCCGGACATCTGAATGCAAAAAAGCTAGCGGATGTTTACGTCTGTTGAACCGGAAGTGATATCGCCAAAATCGGCATAATGGTGAAGTTACCGCCACCATCAGGACTGGGTATAATACTATAGGATTGCCGTGTTAAAATGAGATAGTGTGTATGTCACGGATTTTTCTATTGGCATTAAAATGACGAATTAAACATATGAATAGTGCAGGCAGAAGGCACAATCCACTTTTAATTAGGCTGGCCATAAGCCAGTTAAAATGACTGAACCCTCACCTGCATCTGGAGCTGGGCCAGGGTGCTCTGGCGCTGCTGTGCAGTGGTGGCGGACAGACCCCCAGTAGGGCCAGGGGCCTCTGCTCTGGTGCCAGGCTGATGGCCAGGCTGCTGGCCAGGCTGCTGGCCAGGCAGGCCAGGGGCCAAGGGGCCAAGGGGCGGCCGGCCTGGGGCCCTCTCTACTATCAGAGAACCTGGGAAAAACACAGTGAACCACTTTCAACTAAGAGAAAATGGCAAAGATGCAACTCTACAAGCTACGTTTCATGGCAACGCCTTCTGCTGGTGCAGCAGTCACCACCCACAGTTCACGCACAATTCATGTAATTAAAATTATATAAGTCTAGGAGAGGATATTAAAATAAATTGAAATGATGTTCAGTTTAGTCATTAGCTTTTTCTAAATGTGATGATGTCCTTGTTACTTTATTATTCTGTTAATACCATGCTTTGAACTCTGACTGTCAGAGTTAACCTTAACACCTTCGTATTTTTATAACGTCCAACAGTATTATTGTCAACCACCGTTTTGTGGTCGCGTAAACCTGGCCAGAACATGGTCACTCCAACCAGACACATTGTCAAATACAGATGTCTGCATGTTATTACTTGAATTATTCAAAATATTCTTATAAGTAGTTGTGATCTTAGAAGTCTTACCCAGGTCTACGTTAGTGGCCCAGAATCCAGAGCGACACTGGAAGCGAACCGTGCTCTGTGGGACAATGGAGGAGTTGCAGTTGGCCCTCATCAGGTAGTGGATCTGGAAAAGGATCTGGGGAGGGGGAGGGGGGTGTCACTAACTCATGTCAGAGAGCCTTCCATCATGTACTTAACTTAAACCCACCCTATATACCAACTTCGTTGCCTGGGGTCCCCCATAAGTCTTATCTTTAAACTCCTCCTTTTCCCCTCTACAACAAACATAGCCAATCTACAATCTCTGTAGCGTTGCGAGCTTGTAGATATGACAAATGTTATGACATGCCCAGAATAGGGACATAAGGGTTCAACTCTAGATGCAGGTTTTCCCAGGTGAACTATTTGCTTAGTTCAGTTTGGTTTACCTGCACAAATCTCAGGGGTTATAAGAGTCATATAGGAAACAGGCTCCTCCCGGTGTTGTGTCTAAGTGTTGGTAGGTGTGGTACTCCACCTCTCCCAGGGGGCTAGCACATTGAAACGGGGATAGGCGCAGCTGATACTGACTAAGCCTCTCCGACCCTACTTACTAAAGGCAGACGGGAAGCTGAAGCGATGAATGCGGTGAGAAAGGAAATGAAGAAAAACAGAAAGATGGCAAGCATACAGCACCACATTTGTGAATTAGAAATCACATAAACACCAACGGACTTGCAAAAACCAATCCCTCAAGGATCATCCGTCAACTCAAAACAATCTATTTGATGAATTTCTCAATTTGTATGAATTCTTGTTCTAACATGGGGGATCTATCAAGCAATCCCTCTCTCTGATTAATGTCTCTAGTAAACGCTCTGCGTTTCCCATAGGATGAAGATGAAATGTCATGGTGTCACATCCCGTTAGATCAAAGAGTGTATATTTTAGTGTTTGTACCAGTCTCTTGCAGTAGAGTAGAGCTGTGCCGCTGTGGCTGGCTGTGGCCCACTTTGTGAAGCTGATGACATGGTCTAGATGTCTGGTCAGAGAGCTCACGTCTTCCTGCTGCTTTTTCAGCCCGGACTCGTGGTCCTTGGTCAGAGCCTGAGAATCAAACATATTGCTTTATGTAACTAAATTTGAAACAACATTATCCAAAAAGAAAGAAAAAAAATAATCGAGAGGGACCAAAGGTCACACAAGGATTTGGCAACTAGTACTAAATTGAGGAGAAAATGGGGATATGCAAAATAAATAAATAACAGATTGTGGATGAGCTAGATATGCATACCTCAAGCTGGTTAACCAGGATCTTTCCCTTCCTGTTGATCTCCATGATCAAGTTACAAATGGACTTCTTGATTTCATTGGTGACCGTCTTGCGATTTTCATCAACTTGCTGGAGCCTATCATGAAGAAAAGACAATCTATGCTTAATGCTGCCAAGCATAAAGCCAATTCCGTCTCAATGTAAATAAATGTGGATAAAAATGAATGAATCTCTATCATAACAAACGTAAACATCAATCCCCAGTTTCAGAATAGGAACTCCGTTATGGGTGACGGTAGCAGGCAGGATAGTTCTGACTATTCGGCTGTCTTGGATGCACGATCATTTTTCAGGAAATACATCACATCGGACAACCAAAACAACAGTTTAACAAATTAATTAATACATTTGGTTACCATTTTTGTCTGAATAAAACAAGCTTTAATATTACCACACTCTAGTGTAGAGGATTCCATTACCCAGTACTGATACACTTGGAGACGTCCTCAATGGCCTTCCGTTTCTCCTGTAGCTGAGCTGTCATTCTCTCCAAATACTGCCTGTGGTTCCTGTATGCATCCTCAAGGAACTGGTAGCTATGCAGAGAACAATGATATAAGCATACAGAAACAAAACTGCAACATAGCTGCCAATGATTAATTTAATACATAGGAATGGAAACAAGGAGCCAGGGCTTTTTCATGCCTTTGAGGCATTGTTGTATAACTGTACTTATACTTTTTTCTAACACGTATTCAATCAAATGAATAATTTCCATCCACAATTTTATGATTTCCAATTGTTCCCCATGCACAGTCCTTTTGGTGACAAATCCCCCTGTTGGACTGGGGATGGAGTCAATTATCACTTCTCCAAATACACATGGAGTTGCCAGACACTACTTTTCACCTGACATTGAGGGGTTTCACCACAAATGTGTAACGCATGGGGAGGTTCATGATCTCTCCCCCAGTTCCCCACTCCGGTGAACAAAACATGCATCACAAACAAGTTGTGTGTCTTAGTTGAATCCTTGATGGATCCGGTTTGGCTGGGCGCTCCAAAGAACACAATTGACCGTGTTTGTGGGTGGGAAGCCAGCTGGGCAGGGCGATCTCTGTCGCTGCACTACAGGACTCCTACAGGATGGTCTGTAGAACCAGAGCTGGGAAGGATAGCATGTTCATCCGCACACATTATGACCTCCTGGTGAGTGAGACTCCACAATGCCAGCTGAAACAATGCAGCTGCCAATGCCATGTGTATCAGAGCAGACATGTGGCCCAAAAAAAAGAACAGTAGGGGACAACAGTGACAGGAACTATACACAAGTAAGGATTGCGTCATAATAACTACATTTTAAGAAAATTGGGATAAATAACAAGATTGTGTACTTGTGGTCCTTGTGCCTGAGTAGCTGACAGTCTCGGCAGGTGAGCCGGTCACACGTCTCACAGAACAGCTTCAATGGCTCCTGCTTGTGGATGTCACAGAACACAGGCTTCTGTGAGGACAAGCCTATTGCCTCTGGAATATACAAAAGCAAAGAGGGATGTTTTTTTTTAATATACATTATTATTATTATTATTTCTTTTGCATATTATTAAGTAATTCTCCTGATCCGAGCAAATCCAGTCAATAAATAAAAATGGTATCAAGATGGTCATGTTTGAGTAATATTGGGAAGTCACTAATTTTGCATGTCACTTAAACCCTATATATTTTGCTATATACTTGGCCCCCTCTTTTTGTCCCTCTGTCGCAACAGTCTTTGTCGAAAATAACAATCTAGTGTGAGCGTGAATGTCAGTGATGGGACAACGGAGTGACGCTTAGTTAAGAGAGATGTTTTTCAACTCTGTAAGCTTGATATTAATTGACTCACATGTCACGCAGGTTGTAGATCTGCTATTTCACACACCCTGACTGGTCAGACATATTTACACACTGCTATGTGGACTGTAAGTAAGTAATGTGGACTGTCCTGAAATTACCTGTAAAACTAAGTGTCCCAATCCAACCACAGTGCATTTGATTCATTCAAATAGGCCAGGGGTGGGCAACTGGCGGGCCACATGCGCCCCCCCCCCCCTTCACTTAATGCGGCCCTCAGGTTAATGTCAGAATATACTGATATAATATTGGTTTCAGCTGTTTACAATTCCACAACATGCCAAACACGACCCGCTTTAATTACTTCAGTCTAAATTAGTAGCTCATTGCTCAACACAAATATAATTAAAGGCATTTGAAATGACATAAAAATGTTAATTTTCAGGATTCCAATTCAAAAATAGCAAAAAAATAATTCAAGATTTCAATTTGAAAATAGCAAAAATAGCCGATCTACAAGCTCAAAACTGCGACGCGTTTTGAGCTTGTAGATCGGCTATTTTTGCTACGACATAGTAATATATGGCCCTAGGGAGTGAGTGTGGAAATATAGCGGCCCTTGCCATCGTCAAAGTTGCCCACCCCTGAAATAGGCTAAAGGCTGTGACAGCTTGTCAACTGAAAAGCTGTTGCTTTATATCTGAAGTTTGGTAGCATTAAGGTGGCAGATAAGACAAAAGTAGTTTTTCCAGCTGATTTTTGCCAGTCTAGGTGAACATCTGTTAAAAATGATTACATGTGATCCTTGAAACAGCAAACACCATAATACCAGACAGCATGTGACATTGCATTATGTACAGCTTGCAACTCTCCTACAACTTCAAAATATTGAACAATCAAAGAGCTACAGATTCAATACGTTTGTCACTGTAGCCAAGCACGCCTCCAATCTCAGTTTTGTTACAGATTGTCTTGGAAACCTGTAATTTCATGTAAAGATTTCTTACACAGGCCATGCAATTCCATTTTAATGTAGGCCCACGTACCTTCTATTTTTCTATGTGCAGACATTCTGTGGTACTTTCAGCCCAGGGCTACTTAAAATTCAACTGCCTGTCAATTGGCTTGAACTTGACCAAGCAGAGTATGTGATGGTGAAACACATTACCTGGAGACATCTCCTCCTTCTGCCGTATGGTGTGATCCCTGGTGAACTTGACCCTCTGGTGGGCCTCGATACACGTCACGCACAGGAACTCCACACACTCCACACAGTACCCTGTGGCCTCTGTGTTGTCATCACAGCTCATGCACACCTAAAATGGAAGGGCCAAGTGATGTGTGGGTATGAGTCACAGATACCCAAGAAAGTTACCCCAGGTCAAACAAAAGTTAGGACGGAGAATCAACGCTATGTAATGAAGCTACAGTAAGGACACGATGCACTAGGAGGTAAAGAAAAAGAGCTGAAAGTTCAATGGAATGCTTTTAAATTCATGAGAACTGGGTGCACAAGAATAAGACCAAAATATTTTAAAATGTTTGCAACCTTTGTCAGATTATCGTCTTTTTAGATAGCTCAATACAATTACATTTGTGTGCAGCACATCAAAAACAAGGCGTGAAGAAAGAAAGTGACGTTCATGTCCATATGGATACAGGTGCTTCTCAAAAAATGTGAATATTGTGGAAAAGTTCATTTTCTTCCATAATTCAAAAACTCTCCCTCTCTAGGTCGTCCTCAGACGAGTCCTCCATCTTCACTTCCAGTCAACCCGGTTCTCCATACATTTGGCCACTTCGTTGGTACGTTGCGCATCTGCTGAGTTGACTCCAGTGTGAAGTTAACATAGCCCCAAATCGTCACTGTGTTTTATCAATTGCAGAGTCAACACAACCATCTATTAGGATATTTTACAGCACTGTGCACTTCCATATGTTGACAAGCTTCATGGATACACTGATTTCCTTTTCCAGCAGCACTTGGCACCTGCCCACAGTGCAAAAACTACTAGTAATTGGTGTACTGACCATGGTATTACTATGCTTAACTGACCAACCAACTGGCCTGACCTGAAACCCACAGAGAATCTATGTTGTATTGTCAAGAGTAAAGTGTGAGACACTAGATTCAACAATACAAATGAGTTTAAAGCTGCTATCAAAGCAAACTTGGGCATACCACCTCAACAGCACCACAGGCTTATCACCTCCATGCCACGCCGCATTGATGAAATAATTCGTTTAAAAGTAGCTCAGACCACGTATCGAGTGCATAAATTAACATACTTTTCAGATGGTTGACATTTCTGTATTATAAATGTTTTTTAGTGGTTTCATACAATATTCTAATATTTTGAGATAGGATCTTTTGATTTTCATGAGCTGTATGCCAGAATCATCAAGATTAAAACAAAAAGGGTTTTAAATATATCTATAATATATGAAAGTTTCACTTTTTTAATTATATTACGGAAGAAAATTAACTTTTCCACAATATTCAAAAATGTTGTGAAGCACCTGTACCTTCTTTTCATAGCCTCGAGGAGAATCAAGATACCAACCTGACTGCTTTTCTCCACCGTGCTGCTTGGCACCTCCGCTGAGTCTTTGACAAAGAAGTTGTCCAATACATCCATCTCCCAACATTCTTGTCTACACACAGGGCAACGAATGGCACCTACTGCTAGAACAATTATTTAAAGAAATGATAAAACAAAACATGCAATTATTTAGCAAGGGAGCTTCGTTGCGAGTTGAATTTCTATTCTCTATATTTCTTAGCAGAGCATTTTGGCTAGTCGATTAAGTCTTGCTAATTTCATGTCATGAAAGGAGAATGCAACGTGTGGTAAGTTGGATGCTGTACATCAACTGTGCAAGCCAGTTTATTATAAACTGGAATCATATAAACTGTTTATATGATATAGTTTACAATACACAAAAGGAATCAAATCACTCCTTGAGACAAGTGACAGAAACATTTGTGAGTGACCATGAGGACCATAATTTGGTTCCATCGTGTGTATCCTCCTCTCAGAGTTGAATGAACATAGAAGATGTTACTTGTGGTTGCTTTCTCACATGGTTTGTTGCTGTCGGGAGGAGGCTGCGGGTCTCCGCGCCGGGGGTCTGCGCTCCTGAAGGGGGGCGGCAGACACTTCTTGCAGAAGGAGTGGAGACATGGCAGCAGCTTGGGCTCCCTGTTGTGGAAGCTCAGCTTGCAGCTGGGACAGGTATCCATGAGCCCGAACGATGCGCCTCCCTGCAGCTGCTTCAGCCTCTCCTCCTCCGCGGGGAGAGACTCGGCCTCGTTCTCAACGATGATGACGATATCATCGTCAAGATTCTGAGTATTATCATCCATTTTGATGCAGCTTCCTTTTTTCTTTGCAATCGATTAATAGTCAATCAATCAATATGATATTTTCCGAATGGGAACAATGCAATGGCTTGGCTAGCCTTAAATGTTCTCTGGCTCCAGCAAAGCCAGACGTGCACATCAAATATTATTGTAATTCATTACAACACTCGCGGTGCAGTTATTTCCTTAATTACGTTATTTGAACTCATTAACTGCGATTAGTTGAGTAAATGTTCTTCCCGTTTTACAAGCTAAGCTAGCTAGCTAGCCAACTTTAGCTCACCCATGTGTCCGATAAAAAATAAACCCCTTGGAAGACATTTTTACACAAACAGATGGAGTATATAACACGCACAGATTCATAGACGAGTAAATTCTTATAAATATTCGAAACTGTAAAGTTCGTAGAGGCGTTAAAAAAGGCAAACATTTGTGCATTCTTTCCAACAACACTACAACTACCCACACGCCATTGCGATTGTTAAAAGGTAGGTACGGTGGTTGTCTGAGTACAAACCTAGATGGACTTGCTCGTCAGTCCAAATAGCAAACGAGCAACGACAGACCCCTATGCGACAGATACATGCACTGCACTCTCAATTCAATTCAAAGGGCTTTTGCATGAGAAACCATACTTTCACATTGCCAAAGCAAAAAGTGGAACAATACAATCAAAACAAAATGTATGTACAATTGAAAGTCAGAATCTCCAATAAATCAATTTCTACCAAGATCACTCAATGCAGAATTGCAGGGGGGGCAGACTTTTGTCCGACATACCATAGGACCATAGAGTATAAAGCATAGGCCTATCGTTGGATAAGATTTTGTCCACATTTTGCAGTATTGATGAGTATCATCAATACTGCAATACTACCTTTTCTGTATCATGTAACTTGAGTATGTTAAATGAATGTTTCATTTTACGCTCTCAAGAGTTAAAGATCTATAAGGCTCCATTTGCAGGTTAACAACTCTCCATCATTTAGTGGGGACCAACTGGAACCCCCTCAAGGACCACTGGTTGAAAACCACTGTGTCAGACTGTTAGATTTAATTACCAAACATAATCCAACACAGGTAACATAATAATGAAATATTACGCGGTAGACAAAGCACAACATCCATCCATCTTCAACCGCTTATCCGTAGTCGGGTCTCGGGGGCAACAGCTCCACCAATGCTCCAGACTTCCCTTTCCAGAGCAACATTAGTGACTTCCTCCTGGGGGAACTGGAGACGTTCCAATTAAGGCCTTTGAGTCGATGTGTTTCCTCCAACTGTGCCTTAATTGGTCTTGGTCTCCACCTTTGATTGATTGATGTATTTATTAACAGTTTGCAGAATTACAGTACATTTCAAGCACCACTCAATACAAAAACTGTTAACTGTGAGTGGACGACAACATAAAGTATTACACTTGTTTACAAGAGCGGTCTCTTTCTGTCTCCTTTCCAATTTTACTTACATAAATAACTATAATTAAAAATTTCCAGGGGAGCAAGACGCTTACACTTTTAAAATTGAATGGGTTAGATTTGCTAACCTAATTAAGGCAAAGACACTGAAAGGGGTTGGACTGTATATAACAAATTAATCGGGTCATTCCGTGAGATTAGTGCAATTAGGCCTGGCTTTCCATTTTCACAAAAATAGAAAAGCTCTCCTGCCTGAACAGAGCTGCTGGCTCTTCACAGATACAAGAACTAAGGAAGAGTGGGCACCTTGAACGAAATTTTATTTTGTCCAAAATGTAAAAAAAAGAAAAAGAAAAAAGAAAGTACAACATGATTTGAACATGAACGGTACATCATTATCAGACCTAAATGTATGCTTCAACTTCTTGTTCTCTTCTGACCAACTTGAAGCAGCCCTTATTACCCTGGATCCCAGGTACTTTGCATGTGGGACCGTTTAGAAATCCAGGGTCAGACTCTTGAGGTAGGGAGACACAGTAGACTTCTGTCTTTTGTAATAGTCTCTATAATTGCCTCTGCTCGCCAAAGGTGAGGCTGCTCAATGCTGCTGCATGGTGTGAATTCAGCAGACATATTGGAATTCAGCATAAGGTAGGCACATTAAAAATACATCTTTAAAGATCACAAAATGTCAAACACAAAATGTCTACTCAGTTGAAATTACACTTTGTCACACCACATCATCTAGTATTCTAGTTCATTAGTGTAAAATAAAATCATTTTAGTGCAAAACGTCCATACCGTACATTGCTATTAAAGTTTAAATAAAATAGATTCAAAAGATACATCTGCGGTCAATGGGTCAGTCTACTGTATATCATTATTATCACTTGTTTATGTCCAAAACTATCTAGTCTGAGAATGTGTGATGATCGTCTGGGACTACACCCTAGTCTAGGTGTATACGCCTATCTGTCTCTTGGATATGATGACACTTCTGCAATAGCCTATACGTCTTCACTCCACTTCCACAGCCTTCATCACAAATGAGATTTAAACCGTTATTAGTCAAAGCAATCATACATTTACTTTTGGTTAATTTACTCTTCATGTGACTCATAATACCTACTACTCAGATGACATGCTCTCTAACTACTCCTTATTATGTTGATTTGAATTCTCCACACTACACGTGTTTTGCACATGTTCTATACCAGACAGTGTTGCAGCCAGTCAAGATATTCTCCATGGTGTAGAAGTTGCCCTGTTGTAGAGTATCCTGGAGTCCATACTAAATAGGCTCTATGCAAAACTGTAGTCCTGGGTCTGAAGGTGGTGACATACCCGTTTTGTGTACATATGACACGAAACAGGAAACCGATATGCCACTTTCTGGCCTACCCAGGACTACTGCAGTTATGCAGTCTCATCATTGTCTGTAATCAGGCCAACGGCAGTGGTCATGTCATCAGCTGTGTGGCCACACCATCGTCACGTGTGAACAGCAGCATAGAATTGGCCTGAGCACACAGCCTTTCACCTTCAACAGTGATAGCCAACTCCATTCCCACTTCAGATTAGAACGCTAATCTGTGGAAGAAGAGATGTCATCTTCACTGTTCCAATGTCACGATGAGCACCAGACCACTGAGACCAGACACTGTTGGCTTGTGTGAAATGCAACATTTTTACTACCCAGTCCAGAACTGACAGAATCCATAATTCAAATGACCTATATACTATGTATCCCCACTATCTGTCATCTGTTCATATGCATATACATAGTGTGTAGTAACAGAGCTCCTGATTCTAAAAAAAAAAGAAAACACACACACACACACACACACACACAACTGTGTGCGTGCGTGCGTGCGTGCGTGCGTGCGTGCGTGCAACAGCCAGACAGTATGTGCGTTGTATTTGGGATTTGGGGATACAAACCCAGTCTCAAAACTATTCAGTATTAAAGAAATTCGCTTAAAAGTTAACTTAAAAAGGGAGTACTTGTAGAGAGGCTGGGGAATTGGGAATTGGCTATACTAAATTGGGACTTGAAGGGGAGAAAATGTTTTTCTTTTTTCTTGAAGGGGCATGTTTTGCACAATAAGTCTTTTCATTATGTCTGCCCACGATCTCTTTGATTCATACAGTAGGCTACGTTTATTTACCTCAGTCACTGATACTAAATCTGATATTTTATTTTTATTTTTTCTATGAACCTGTGACTATGAACCTGTGACTGTTATAAAACGGAAATAAAAAGATTTTGAAAAGAAAGAAAAGTTAACTTAAAATAGTAATTAATTGTAGCTTTTAATGAAAAAAATGCATAGCCTACATAAACATATTTGTACATATCTGTGAAAAGGATAAAACACAAAAAAAGCACACAAACGCAGCAAAGGTCGTCGGGACCAGGACTCGAACCTGTGGCATGCTGGTGCCTGGACCGCTCGGCCGGCCCAGGCCCGGATTAAATTCGGTTTGAGTGCAATTGGCGATCCAGTTTTAGCGGCACCATGAGAGAGCTTCTTCAACTCTTAACAGATTTTGTCCAAACTTCACGCAAGTTATTATTATCCTAAACATTGACAATTTCATAAACTAATAAAAACTAGACTAAAATGTTAGGGACTAGTGGACAAGAGATCCAGTATAAATCATTTTACCCTTGGTTACATGCTGAAAATAGCAGATGTACACAGGGGAGGATTATCCAACGGGCCTGTTGGGCCCAGGCCCAACAGGGCCTTTTTGTTGAGGAAATGCAGAGCCAGATCACTATAGCATCTCTGAGGATAGAATTCTGGATGAGCAGGACATGTGCAGCATTTTGAACAAAACAGGCCACTCCTGAAAACTTTGGAAGGCAATGTTAGCCAATCAGTGTACAATCTGAGAAATCCAACAGACTCGTCTTGATCACATGACTACAGAGATCGTGTGTACCGATTTGCGTGAGATTTGGATGAAATCTGTGCGACTAACATAAGCAATGTGTTTAGCAGAAATCGGCCTCATGGTGGCGCTATAACCGGCAGATGTGGAGGGATGCAGGGAAAATGTTTTTCCATGGCCTCTAGGGAGTGCGCATACATAAGTTGTATACAGATTGATGCAGCTAAAAACAGGAATTGGCCTGTTATAGCGCCACCATGAGGCTGATTTGGAAAATAATGAGTGTCGTCCTCGGCTTAGTGGAAATGTGCGTGTATAATTTCACGGAAATTGCACACTGTTTTTGTGATTTGTGGCATTTTGTTCGAAACGGACCATTCATGTGAGCTTTGGAAGCCAATATTAGCCAATCAGGATGGAAGATGGGAAATGGTGCAAATCCGTGTTGATCACATGACTATGTAGATAGTGTATACCGAATTGTGTGATGTATGGATACAATGTGTACGGTTAATCTACAGAAATGTGTTTTGCCTAAATCGGCCTCATGGTGGCGCTATAACAGGCCGTTGAGGAATATTTGGAGCAGAGGTTCATCGTTGGCATCCATGGAGTGTGTGTGCACAGTTTGGCATGGATCGGGCCAACGGTACCGGAGATTAGCTGATAACGGACGGACGGAAGGAAGGAAGGAAGGACACACACACACACACACACGGACGGAGTGCAAAACATACTCTCTCCCCATGCCTTCGGCCTGGTGGAGACAATAACATCCCTGAGGGAGAGCTACAGGGCCTTGTGGGATCAAGGTACAGCCTGAAGAGAGCTCTCATCCTGTTTGGGTTTTGTTAAGGAGTTTTGTTTTGGCCGTTCTTAGCCCAAGGACTGTTTTTGTGCAAAACTAATGCTTGGAATGGATTCAGCATCATGAAAACCCCCTAGTTTGACATTTCACATGCTACATAAAGCATGATGATTTCTTTTTTTTGCCTTCTATAGGTTGTTAATGGAATGGTCACATATGCCAACTAGAAAAAGTGCCCTTCTGGGCACAGGTCTCCACCAGGAGGATAGGACTGTGTGAGATGTTTGGCAAAATGTTTAGGAGTATAATATAAACATGTTTTTTTGTTTTAGTTTTTTGCAACAATTTTCTTCATTTTGTTGAGGAAATGCAGAGCCAGATCACTCATAGCATCTTTGAGGATAGAATTCTGGATGAGCAGGACATGTGCAGCATTTTGAACGAAACGGGCCACTCCTGAAAACTTTGGAAGGCAATCTTAGCCAATCAGTGTAGAATCGGAGAAATCCAACAGACTCGTCTTGATCACATGACTACAGAGATCATGTGGACCGATTTGCGTGAGATTTGGATGAAATCTGTGCGACTAACATAAGCAATGTGTTTTGCAGAAATTGGCCTCATGGTGGCGCTATGACCGGCAGATGTGGAGCGATGCAGGGACAATGTTTTTCCATGGCCTCTAGGGAGTGCGCATACATAAGTTGTATACAGATCGATGCAGTTATAGCTAAAACAGGAATTGGCCTGTTATAGCGCCACCGTGAGGCTGATTTGGGGAAAAGAATTGTGGCATGTCGTCCTCGGCCTAGTGGAAATGTGCGTGTATAATTTCACGGAAATTGCACACTGTGTTTGTGATTTGTGGCATTTTGTTCGAAACGGACCAATCGTGTGAGCTTTGGAACGGCGTTTGGAACGGCGTGACGGCCGGGCTCCACCGGCTTTTTAATCCACCGGCTTTTTAATCAATGAAGGGTGGCTCCACTGCCCGCGTTGACGGAGACGCGACGCGTGCATTAAAATTGAACCGGTGCGTTTTTTGACGCGACCCGACGGAGACGCAACGCGCCCGGTGGAGCCCGGCGTGACGGCCGGGCTCCACCGGCTTTTTAATCCACCGGCTTTTTAATCAATGAAGGGTGGCTCCACTGCCCGCGTTGACGGAGACGCGACGCGTGCATTAAAATTGAACCGGTGCGTTTTTTGACGCGACGCGACGGAGACGCAACGCGTCCGGTGGAGCCCTGGCGTAAGGGTGACACTGACACAGGTGCACTGAGTTTGGTGATTGGGCTGGAGGCCACACAGTTCCTACCAGCAGCAGCACTCAGCACCCATTACATTACATTACATTACAGTCATTTAGCAGACGCTTTTATCCAAAGCGACTTACAATAAGTGTATTCAACATAGGTAGGGAACAAAAACTACTAATCACCAGAAGTCTTTAGTGCATTTTCTGCAAAAACAAGCAACCAAGAGTATACCTAGCGCTAAGGTAAAAGTGCAATATATCAGCTACCTATTTCCTTAAACAGATGAGACAAAATAGCTAAATCAAATGAGCATGAGCTAAAACAATTAAGTGTATCGACTAAACAAGATCCAATAAACAGTACAACAATAGAAAACAAGCGTTCGTACAACTAGTTAACAACAAGTAGGTCAGGCAGAGAGGAAGGGTAGTGTTTCCTGAAGAGGTGGGTTTTCAACCTGCGGCGAAATATGGGCAGTGACTCTGCTGTCCTAACATCAGTGGGAAGTTCATTCCACCACTGTGGGGCCAGAACAGAAAAGAGTCGTGACCGTGTGGATCGGCCAGAAGGACCCTTGAGTGACGAGGCAATCAGTCGCCCCGAGGTGGCAGACCGAAGTGGTCGGGCAGGGGTGTAGGCATCGACCATAGCCCGGAGGTAGGAAGGAGCTGTTCCTTTCACTGCCCTATAGGCTAACACCAGGGTTTTGAACTGGATGCGAGCCGCTACGGGGAGCCAGTGTAGAGAACGGAGAAGGATGGTTGTGTGGGAGAACTTGGGGCGGTTGAACACCAGACGAGCCGCAGCTTTCTGAACAAGCTCCAGAGGTCTGATGGCAGATGCCGGAGCACCATCAAGGAGGGAGTTGCAGTAGTCCAGGCGGGAGATGACGAGAGCCTGGATGAGCACCTGGGCTGCCTTCTCCGTGAGGAAGGGGCGAATCCTCCTGATGTTGTAGAGGAGGAATCTGCAGGACCTTGTCACTGATGCGATGTTTGCCGAGAACGTCAGTTGATCGTCCAGGGTCACACCCAGATTCTTCGCAGTCCGAGTTGAGGTCACCACAGCATTATCAATGGTGATGGCCATGTCTCGGTGCGGACAGCCCTTCCCCGGGAGGAACATCAGCTCGGTCTTGTCCAGGTTGAGCTTCAGGTGGTTTGTCGACATCCACTCCGAGATGTCAGCCAGACAAGCAGCAATGCGTGCCCAGCACTCAGAGAAGCAGACAAACGGAAAGGAGAAAACAAACTTGATACAACTAACTGGATTCATGACTGGACCTCCATTGTTTTGTGTTACACTCACTGCTGCAGGATCACTCCCAGACCTGGCTGTGAAGGAACGAGCCAAGAAAGTTTGGAAGGTGAAAATGGTCCGGCCGTGCCCGTATGTATTTGGTTTCGGAACCCCATCTGAAAATATGTTGTGCCAGGGACCTAGGTGAGACCGCCATACAAGATCTGTGTTGTTAAAATCTTTGAAGAATATAAATAAAATCACACCTGTGTGCTGTAAAGTGAGGGGCGCTCTTATCATCGTACATCAGGGATGTCAAACTCAAATACACAGTGGGCCAAAATAAAAAATAAAATGGTACAAGTCGAGGGCCGGACTGTGTTTCAACACACGGGCACCGGTCAGGAGGACGTCCCAGGCAAACAGCAAAAAAGTAAATGCATTAAAAACTGAAAATGCATTATTATTAAACTCAGTTTCCTGTTCTATGATCCTCACCAAGCACTGCTTTCATAGTAAAATGAGAAAGTAAATCAAATCAAATGCATTGTGGGACTTGTAGTATTATGGTGGTCCGTACAATATACTAGAGGGCCAGTTCTAATACTAATTAAATATCATCCCGCGGGCCAAAGATAATTCATTCACGTGCCTGATTTGGCCCCCGGGCCTTGAGTTTGACATATATGTCGTACATCATCATGACATGACGTAGGCTAACATGCCGATTTGCTCATCCACATATAACGTAACTTCTCCATTCATTGTTAATGGGAATTTTATGTAGGACAAAAATCACACCCGTGTGAAGTGAGGGGTGCTCTTGTTGTACATCATCCAATAATAAATATACTTCTTCATGAATTAATTTGTCAACTTATGTTATATCTTTTAACCATAAAAAAATCACACCTGTGTGAACTGCATGTGAATTAAGTGAGGGGTGAAAAACTCATCTTTTCATCATGACATGTAAGATGACAACTGAATTTATGTGATTGGTTAGCCGATTTGCTCGTCTACATATGACGTAAATTTTCCTTTCATTGTCAATGGCATTTAATGTTTGTTGCCACAAATTTACGTCATATATTTCAAGCACATTTCAAGACGTAAATTCTCCTTTCATTGTTAATGGCAAAAGTGAGACATGACGGGACGAAAAGATGTATATAGGAGGGGCTAGCGCCCCTCAAGAATTTGCTTGTCTACATTATGATGTAAATTCTCCATTCAATGGGAATTTAATGTTTGTGTAGGACAAAAATAGCCGATTTTCTCGTCCACATAGGACATGAATTCTCCATTCATTGTCAATGGGAATTTAATGTTTGTGTAAGCCCCTCAAAAAAAATAAAAAAAGGCAGATCTACAAGCTCACAACGCATCGCGACATGATGTAGATCGGCTATTTTTGAACTGATTTTGATATAGGCTATATCAACAGATTTAGAGGGGGACCCCCTGTAACCTCCTCAAGGACCCCTGAGGGTCCCCTGATCCCACTTTGAGAACCACCACCACTAAAAGTAGGCTAAAGGAAATTATATATTCCTCTTAATGAATAAATTAATAATTAATAATTAATTTATTATTCATTTAATCATCTTATCCGAGTTCTATGAAATTAGTAGTTATATACACAGTTATGATAGCTTAATTATGTCTGAATGGAGTGCAGTAGTGCACTGAAAGAGAACATGACCGTTGTGATGTCACACCATTGAAAGTAATTGAAATTGACCATGTAGTCATTTACTGACAAGTTGGAGGTCAAGAAAGCCAACAGAAAAAGGGAGTTACTTCGAATCTCAAGAGGAAGTGCACCGGGTTGTCTGGTTGAGTCATTACTAGGAAATTATTACTGGTCTGTACGTGGACCATTGGTTGAGAAACTGTGGGATGTATACACAATACACATGATGCATAGCAAGTGTTACAAAAGCCCATATCCTCACCCAACACAACAGTGGTCCCCAGGTTAATTCTAAGTCAGGGTGGTCCCTCCTTCACAATCAGTTCAAAACCCCTGAAGTAAACCCTGGTCTGGGCTTTATGTGATGTATTATTTTTGTGTATTTTTGTTTAATTTATATAACATGAGCATGCACAGGATTTATGGGTTGAGGTTTGACTCTCCCTGTCAGCTCACTTAATAATTATATCTTAAACTAATCATTTTAGTAATGCCCTCAATCTTTGAGGACGGAATTGGTGCAATTTGGGGCGCCCAAAAATGCCCATGTATGGTGCCGAAATTGGGGCTGTGGTTGGCCACTGTGATTGGCTGGAAGGTGTGCCATTCCTCACTGTGATTGGCTGAGCATCGCATAACGGTTGCGCCACAGGGGACACCCTTTATATATAAGTGACAGAGAGATGTCATAAGAGACAGATTGTGAAACACTCTCCTCATACCACCTCTCCTCAGTGGCTGGAGCAATTGATCTGAATTTGAGCACGGGCATTGACAATGCAATCCTGGGGAGTGTGGTTGCCCGTATAGGCAATATAATACATGTGATGTCACTGAATATTGTTCAATCATATGAGGGCAAAAATGAAATTAAATGTATTATTACTAGTATAATTATAATAACAACAACAACAACAAATCCCAGATTAAATAAAGATGACCTCTCCTCAAAGACACTAATGCTCTATTGATATGAGGCCTGTGTATGTGCTTGCTAGAGAGGACTAAAGTGAAACTGCTTTAACCACTTTCAACCTAACAGCCTGTCATAGGGCAACTGTTGTGATTTTGGTTGACCAACCATTCTGGTTAAAGGCCTGGACAAATTACCATTAAGAGTCTCACTGTGACCAGAGGTGAGACAAGGACAAGAACAGAATGTACAGCCATAGATTATAGAACATGCATCTTGTATCATTGTGCACGTCAGTCTCTGATAAAGTAGTTGATGGTCATCGTACCACATGTATCAAATATGCTTATGTAGACGAATGATTTTTGAGGGGCGCTAGCCCCTTCTACAGCTTTTGTCCCCACATGTCTCAAGATTTGCCATTGACAATGAACGGAGAAATGACGTCAGAATTCCGCTAAATATGACAAATTAAACATCAAAACATTACATGCCATTGACATTGAAGGGAAACTTTACGTCATATGTAAACGAGCAAATCAGCTAACCAATCACAGCAACGGGCATTCTGATGCCCCTAACTGAGGGCCCCTAACTGAGTGTGCGCCCCTAACTTCACACAGGTGTGATTTTTTTCTGTATAAGTTCCCAATGGGTTCCCAGAACTCTGCCTTTATACCTCCCGAGCAGGGCCCAAATTAAAGCCTTACCTGAAACCGAACCATAGCATGTGGAATTAAATCCAGAAACTGTGTGAAAATGCTGTATGTTTCACAGCACTTAACACTTACCAGTAGTCAAGAATAGCTACTTGTTACCCATAGCTACAGTGTAACACACCAGAGTGTAGTGTACTGAGCAACACACATTTTACGGTTTCAAGGGAATGTGGTGTAACCACCAGAATGTAGTGTACTGAGCAACAACGGAGTAACGGAGGCGGTTCTGTGGGAGGAGTTTGGCAAGTGAACACAGAGCTGAGAATACCTGTACTCATATAATACAACACTCTAGTGCAGGGCAACAACAGGTTTATCGCTTGACCTTTATACTACCTGACTAACTAAGAGCCAAGCAAACCACACTTGATTTGCATTGCAGTGATTATCTCTCAGGAACATGGACCTGACAGCAGAGAGTCACTATATCCCTTTGAGTGATGGAAACAAAATGCCTTTGATAGGATTAGGAACTTATGGGGATCCCCGGACGGTAAGATGAAAATAACATTTTTTTATTCCACCATCAGAACAGTGATTTCTGGCAACCTTAGTTCAAATAATTATGTAAGGAAAGCTAAACTTTTCAATAATGTAATATATCTAACAGAAAATAACAGAAATAATTGCATACAGAGTAATTATAACTTGACACTACTAAAGATATATGATGTTTGTGTGTTTGCTAGACTGCTAAGGAAACTGCACTTCAATCAGTGAAATTGGCTATTGAAACCGGATATAGACACATTGATGGGGCTCTGGTGTACTTCAATGAGCATGAAGTTGGGCAGGCCATTCGGGACAAACTTGCAGATGGGACTGTGAAGAGAGAGGACATCTTCTACTGTGGGAAAGTTCGTCAGAACATACATATGTCTGTGATAGAGGGATTCTCTTCAAAACCTTTAGAAATGTGGATGTGATCTGCTGGTTAATATCATGTCTTTTGATTTTGATTGACATGCAGCTTTGGAACACGTTCCATCCCCCAGAATTGGTACTACCTGCTTTGGAGCGAACCCTGAAGACCTTGCAACTTGACTATGTTGATCTATACATTATGGAAATGCCTACTGCCTTCAAGGTATAATGTATACTATATGTCATATTCGGCATCCCATTCAGGAAATGTCACCATACTGTATTTAATTTAGTATGGTGATAACAGCATTGCATCAATGGAATACAATCATATGATCATATGATCCCAGTTAACATTATAGCATCTCCTGGTTGAGAAGTAAGTAAGTAACCACTTTAACCAGCATATACTGGGCCTATAGTGATCCTCACATCTATCCACACACCTACGGTTGCACTGCCGATCTGACTCCATATATATGCAGATCTATGTATCTGTCAGTTCTTGTCGCTTTTATGCCCACATATGGAGATCACTGATGACATATATGCCATATATACTGATGCTTTTTTTTTTTCGTAGAGCGTTGTGAAATTCTTTGTCTGTTTTATAAAGCCAGGAGACACATTTTATCCCAAGGATGAGAATGGCAAATGGGCCTACCATGAAACAGACCTCTGTGCTACATGGGAGGTGAGACACACACACACACACACACACACACACACACACACACACACACACACACACACACACACACACACACACAGTTCAAGCAGTTCACTCCTCGTTGATATTAGGACGTTTGTCCTACTTTCAATCTATTACGTAACTTGAGCAAAACATTTGTTTTGTTCTTTCTTAATTAAAAAAGAATAGGGTAGCAGATAATTTTGTATACACAGCCTACAAACCCTCTGTTGTATTTTTGTCCCAGATTGTGTCTTAACCTCCAGTGAACAAAACCATAAAATATCATACTATTGAATAAAGGCCAAAGTCCAGCTGCAGCAAGTCATGTCGCCCTGGCTGTATGATCTTCCCCGGGTTCAATGTGCTAGTACATTCTGACTATTTGTTTTTCCCACTTAAAAAAGGCAATGGAAGCTTGCAAAGATGCTGGACTGGTCAAATCTCTGGGAGTGTCCAACTTCAACAAGCGGCAGCTGGAACTGATTCTAAACAAACCTGGGCTGAAACACAAACCTGTCTCAAATCAGGTAGACACACGTAATCAGACCTAAGCTTGGCCGATTACAGTTATTATAGGCAAGGTGCAATTGACTCAATTATGACCACTACTGGCTCATGGACCCAGCGTGAAAGATATTATTTTATCTTATGTACTTTGAATCACCCGTTCATTTTGTCATACACAGGTTGAATGCCATCCGTATTTCACTCAGCCAAAGTTGCTTGAATACTGCCGACAGAAAGATATCGTCATTGTGGGATACAGCCCCATAGGAACATCCAGAGATGCTTCATGGTATGCTGGAGAAATGTGTTATTCATTACACTGTGATAACCACTTTCAACCTGGAATTCCTATTTTGGTCACTTTTCAGCTGAAAATGTAAAGAGAATGATAATGCAAAGAATGGGAAAGCAGCATGTCTAATCTATCTGTCTCACTGAGGCCATGATATAAGTACTTTTCTGTGTGTTGGTCAATTTCCCATTCATTTCAATAGGGTAAACCTCACATGCCCACCCTTGCTGGAAGATGCAGTTTTGGTATCTATTGCCAAAAAGTATCAAAAGAGCACAGCCCAGGTGGCCCTACGTTTCAATGTCCAAAGAGGCGTGGTGGTCATTCCAAAGAGCTTCAGCCCCCAGCGCATAATGGAGAACTTTCAGGTGTCAACCCAAGTTTATTTATATATTGAACATTTCATACGGCATTTATTCGTTTATTCAGTGTGTGGACCTCTAAAACATGCTTGTTTTGTCAATCTTTGCAGATATTTGACTTTTCGCTTTCTGAGGAAGAGATGAAGGCAATCGAGGGGCTGAACAAGAACATTCGTTTTGTGGAGCTTCTCATGTGAGTAGGCCGGCCTACACAGCAGACAGATAAGCAAATAACAAATGATCTTATAAACACTGTATGCACAAGAAAATAAAGGTGTCAGCTGGAACCGAAACTACTTCTTCAGAGTGATGCCAAGAACCCTTAACATTTAAACCCTAGCATATAGTAATAGTCGGCATTGGGCGCCTTAACCCAGCTTTCGGTTCATCCTGCAGCGCCAGTTCTGCTTACCAAAAGTGGCCCACTGGGCGCTGGCATTCCACGCCCGGCTCCGAGTCGGCGAGCCGAGCCTCTTACCCATTTAAAGTTTGAATTAAATACGTTGAGATCGTTTCGGCCCCAAGACCTAGAGTTCATGGACCTCGGGTCCCCCAGGGAACTACACTTGGTCTCCAAAAATGTTCCCTACACTAAGGGTACATTCGGATATGCACACCAGGAGCGCAGTATTAGTTTATTGCACAGTGTGCCCAGTGCGCTATATCCGAATGCATCCTTAATCTCTATTTTGACAAATGTTCACCTAGCTAAAGACAGGCCCAGAAGAGGGACACTATAGAGGGTATGTGCATGATGCATAAAGTGAGTTTATGGTAGTTTGGCGTTGTTTAATGCAATCAGATAGATCTGTTTGGATGTAGGGGCTGTGAAGGCCATAAAGTAGTTTTTGTTTGCCACTCAGTAGGCATTCCCGCATAACTTCCGGGTATGATGTCATGCGCATACCCTCTATATGAAAGCCATGATGCCTTAAAAAATACTCTATATATGGTTCCTCGAATAAATGTGACCCAAAAAAGTTGAATGAAGAACCATTCACTAAAGGTTCTTTAGTACGTGATTGTTCTTCGTGGAACCATAGCTTTTGTGTATTACTTTACTTTGACAGGTGGAGTGATCACCCTGAGTATCCATTTCATGACGACTTCTAGAGCCTTCGATGAAGACACCTCTATATTTCAACAAATAAACACATACTTTAATACTTTATAGCATTGTCTCTCATTTCATTTACTGTATTTATAATAATGAATTTGAAATATTGACTTGGACCAGCAGGTGTCACTGTCAACCAAACCTACAACCATATAACTCAACACTTCTGTTTCTGGCTGATATTTGTAACTTTAACTTTGTTTTTTTGTCAATTGATTATCAATGCCACAGAGAGTATTTTCTATTTTGAATAACAACAATAGTTTTGTATTTAAGCTTGTTTTATTTCATGTAAGATACAAATAAAAATGCAACTAAAGAAGGCTACACAGCACAATCCTGTTTTTGATTGATTGAAAATTGTATTAACAGTTTGCAGAATTACAGTACATTTCAAGCACAAACTCAATACAAAGGCTGTTAACTGTGTGGACGACCCAATTAAGCATTACACTTGTTTACAACAGGGTCCACCATGTTCAATTCATCAAATGTTACCCTTTACTCACTTGTAACTGAATAGTACGGGCCTATGAGTAGTATTTATATTTATTTTTGTGCAGAGTCAGAGTGGACTTAATGTAAGTCGGAGTGCAACGTATTCTACTATTATGTGTACTTTTCAATTTAAATGTTACATTCAGTTCAGTTTAGGGGCGGGGAGCAGGCTCTAGTCTCTCGTCCGAGAGCCGGAAGTGGCGGAGGAACACATTGTTATTGAGCGGCGGTCGTGCGGCTGTAGTCTGTTTGCAATGCTAGCAATATGCTAACTGTAAGGAACTTTTTACGATATACTGTAAATAACGAACATAACGCGTTGGAAGGTTATACGAGCAGCGACACACAATCGCCGTCCTTCTGCAGAAGACCTGTTGGGATAAAAACAAACGAAGCTTTCATCTCCTACCAACCAACCCCCTCCAGGAAGCTAACCTGCTAGCGTTAGCACGGTAGTCACTTTGTACTGCTAGCCTGACGCTGGGCTAGTAAACGCTAGCTTTACGTTCGTTGAAAATGGAGGCCCTTTGCCGTCAGTGAGGGCCGTTTGTGTTGTGTTTACCATATGGTTTAGTCTCTGGACAAACACAACCATCCGACCCGGGATTGTAACGTCGACACGACGGCTGAGAGGTGCGCAACGACCCCCGGGGGTGCCGTGACACCTGGTGACCAGACGGGGAGCTAACTGTTAGCATGTGGACGTTATCATCAATGAATGAGTGAATGGACACATACTCATCTATAAAAACCAGTACATTTTGCTTGTACAACTAGTTAATTTCCAGTACAACCAGTACCCCTTCTGCATCATCATCACGGCACCACTAGACTAATGCCATTCACGCACGGGAGGGGCTTCATTGATCAGACAGCCACAACGCTGAAAGATCCCTCACCCACTCATCTATTCAGTATTTAAAATAAACAAATCAATGTATTGTAGTAAAACGCCGTAACAACCAGGACGATGCAGTTGGTTTGCTGGCGTGACGTGTCGCAGATCATAAGCGTATAATAACCAGACTTGTGCGTGGTTGTCGGACCTGAACAGAATTAAGTGTGTAATTTTCCGTAAGACAGTGGATCGTGTGTAAATGTATTTATTTATATGAGTTGAGATGAAGGATCATCGGGCGGTGTGATGGATTTCAGCGTCATTCAACAGGGGAGTGGTGGATCAACACTCCCCGGCGAGGCCCGAGGCTTCCGGGTGACGGACATAAACAATATGCTTTGGACATGATTTAAAACGATTTAGATATCCGTTCATTTACTTACCGTCCACATAAATATATGTATATGTTCTTCTTTTTGGACACGCACCAAGAAATGGCTATTTTAAAATGGAAGAACCATAATGCATCAGCATCACACTGAGACGAAGTTCTCAGAAAAAACAGGACAATCTGCCGTTCTTGGAGAAGAATAATGGACTGCTGACATGACACTCGACCCATCACAACTGAGTGCGTTTTATAACATTATCAAATAACAATAATAATTGAAAAGAGGGAAGAGTGGCGGCTGCACATCCACAACATCATGTCTGGATTTGCAGAATTCGTCCCCCCTCCAGAATGTCCTGTTTTTGAGCCCAGTTGGGAAGATTTCTCGGACCCGCTCGGATTTATTAACAAGATACGACCCATTGCAGAGAAAACGGGCATCTGCAAGATCCGACCCCCAGAGGTAAACTTAACTTGGTGTGATTAATAGTAAACATAAGCTGATTATTAAATAACTCATTTTGTGGGGGTTTTTGTACTGCATGGCATTTTGGGCCTATGTGCATTTTGCGATAGCAACGTTAATGACCATTGCACTAATAGAGGTCAAGTGAGGCTTACATCCATCACCGTTCTTTTGCTGTTATTTTGAATCGCTCTTCATTTATACCACGATAAGCAATCAGACCAGTCTGTTTGAATTCTAAATTGAGTTATTTAGTTTTGTTTACCTTTAGTCCTTAAAGCCAATTAAATAAAGGCCCTGATTGGTAGCATATGGCCCTGGTTTAATTGTGAGAAATGCAATAAACACAGAGTAGAACTTTATAATTCCGAACTTTATAATTCCTTATGCTACTTAATCATGTAATGTTTGAGTCCTGCTCTAACGTTAATATGGATATGCTTTATATCACCAGACAAAATATGAGTCCTGAGTTGACCACAGTTGTGCTCTGAAAGAGATGTGTGCTTGGTTTAGTAAATGAGATGACTATAACTAACTGTACCTTTCTTTGCAAATGCAGTGATTGGTCGCTTCATAACAAATATTTGTTGCCTGTCACCAATTCAGCTCTGTTAAAGCTTCTTTTCCGAATATAAGAACTGGTGAATAATCATTTTGACTGAATGTTATATTTTTTGGGGAAAAAGAATAACATACACGCACTACAATGTCAGGGTCCCCATTTTGGTCCTTTCTTTAGGTATAAGTTAATGTGGTGATGCAGTGATTTCCTTCCGAGTAAAAGCTAATAATATGACTTGCCTGTCTATTAGGACTGGCAGCCTCCGTTTGCCTGTGATGTACGCAACTTCCACTTCACCCCCAGAGTCCAACGACTCAATGAACTTGAGGTGAGTTTAACAAGCCTTGGAGAATATATATATATAGATATATAGATATATAGATATGTGTGTGTGTGTGTGTGTGTGTGTGTGTGTAAATGTGTGTATATATATGTGTGTGTGTGTGTGTATGGGTGTGTGTGTGTGTGTGGCATACGTACACCTGGACTATCTCAAATGTAGGCTAAAATGATTAGTGCCATGTGTTATTTGGAGACCTGTTGGGCCACTTCACTTGGTAAATGTCAACTCATTTTGGTCGATCTAGTGTGGCTGCAGCCATTGTAAACAATGAGGGGTTTCTGGTTTTGATGCAACTGATGCTTTCACTTTGCAGTGTGTGCTGGGCTTTATTTTCTCTTATCCCCTCTTCCTTTGCACCTACAGGCGCTCACGCGGGTCAAGCTCAACTTCCTAGATCAGATCGCCAAGTTCTGGGAGCTGCAGGGATCTAAGATCCGCTTTCCTCATGTCGAGAGGAAAATCCTGGACCTGTACCGCCTGAGCAAGGTAGAATTGGACCCTGATCAATATCTTCATTTTTGTGTTAATGGAATGCTCCACTCTTGACAGATTTGTGGATGTTTTTGTCAGTTTGGGAAAATTAAGTACTGAACACAATTAAGGTGGAGGCTGATGACCCTCATTCATCGCAACTCTGTGTTTTATAACATTATAAATAATCATTATGAATAAAATGTTCTAAAATGTTCTAAAAAATAATAGGGCTACATCAGGTCAAACCCTTGTTGGGTTGAAACATTGTCCCGTCCTCATTAAAGTTATTCTCTTGAGAGCTGCATTGCAGACATTCTTTTCAATGTATGTATTTTTGTCCAGCACCTGTTGAAGTTGTTTTTCTGGATGTGCGTGCTTCGCCTTGGACTCGATCTTTGAAAATCAGATCACATTATCAGTTGTGTCAAGTATACCACGAATTGTAGTCAATGGGCTGATGATGCCATACCACATTTTATGGTCCTGTAACTGTCAATTGATGTCAACAATGTTTCGATTACACGCAATACTGGCAATACAATATCCAGAATTCATTCTAAGGGCTTACAAGTATTCCTTTTACAGGAGGGCAGGTCGCCATAGGCCACAAATACCATCATATCACATTAACTACCACTAATATATATCTTTTAAGTAGGCCTACAATCTGGCTGCTCACAATTGTCCAAACATTGAATGTAACTAACTTTCAACGACGGAAGTGGGTTTCAGACTTTCTATTTATATTTACATTTACATATTGAAGCCTTATTTATTGCATCCATAGATACACCCCAGCTCTTTCCTATTGTGACTTGCGTTGTTTCCATCATGCCCCTAATTAGGCCAGTCAATTATTAATTAATCGGCTGATTGCAATTATTTTAGATAACTGCAATTATTTTGTGTAATCAGCAGAATCGTTTCCGTTCATCTGCACACATTTTCAAACAAAAATAGAGGAAATAGCAGATATTCTTTTACTATTTTGGCCATAGTATATTATGAATTTGTAATAATCATACCGGCCATTGTCAGTGATTTATTTGTATATTTACCGGTAAGTTATTTGCTCTCTCTTACATGTGCAATTTTGGTTAACACAACTTTTTTTATCTGTGTGTTCCAATATTCAGTGCCAAAACCACAATTTAATCATGAATCTTATTTTTTGTATAACAATCAATTGTTGTATTTTCAGATTGTGTCATCGGAGGGTGGCTTTGAGACTGCATGTAAGGAGAAGCGCTGGTCCAAGGTGGCCAGCAGGATGGGCTTCCCTCCAGGGAAAGGTATCGGATCACTGTTGCGTTCCCATTACGAGAGAATCCTCTACCCCTACGAGCTCTTCCAATCTGGAGCCACACTCACGGTGAGTGGTGCCGATGCAGGAGTTTTCTGAACAAACATATTGTACAATTGAGTATAATATTTTATTCAGTGTGAATAAAAAGTTCCCCATCATCCTAAGTGACTAAAAAGCCCTGAGTTTAATTAATTGTATAGACAGTTGTGTACATGTGCTCATACATGGATCAAGTAAGGATGTGGTAGCATAGCATTGTTTAATTCCAATTCTGTGTTGCTGAGCTACCGCCTGGAGATACCAGGATGCTGTTGACTTCTATCAGCACAGATGTCACTGCCTGCTGTTGTTCTAACAGCCTTGCACCCTCTTCTGAGTTGCCACGTTGGCCATTATACACTCATTCGACACCTTTCATCTGAGTCATAACCCAGGACAGATCCTTTTCCTGTGAGTCTTATTGCTCTTTTAATAGACTGCAAGTTGCAGTGGATAAGAACGTCTTCTAAATGCCCAAATTGTAAATCATAGACTGCATGTCCTCACAAGCACTCCAGATGTTTTTCGCGGTGAGCTCACTGTTCAAACAAGGGGTCGGGGGAGGGCATTAACTCTACTCCAGTCGCCAACCAAAGGTGAGTACGTTTTGGCTGGGTGCATATAAGTAAGCCTTGCCGAGCTATGAGAGCCCATCTCCTGTTTCTGTAGTGTGATGCAGCTTGATGTACAAGTACACCCCCTGGACATGACGCTAGTATGTCACAGGGACTTACCCCCAATCCAACCCTTGATGCTAAGTGTCAAGCAGGGAGGCACTGGGTCCCGTCTTTGGTATGACCCAGGCGGGGATTGAACACGACCTCCCAGTCTCAGGGCGGACACTCTAACCACAAGGCCACTGAGCTGGTCAATGTTTCTGGGTTTTAGCAGCATCTTTAGCAGGTAACCAACCACCTAGTATGGATGGGGGTGGGGGAGGCCTTGTCTGTTCGGAGGTAATCCAAGATTTTTGCTTTTAGCCACTGTCTGCCTGTATGTTCTCAATGTGATTTCTATAACTTATTTTATATTAACATACAATTAAACCAGGTTCCACAAAGTAACATTTTATTCACTGAAATAAAATGACATGATTGAGCAGCTATAAGTAGTTAACATGTGTATGGAGCGGTCTCAGCTTTTTTTGTCAGTGGGAGAGGAAAAAAGGCTGGGAACCACTGTTTTATTGTCTTCTATAAGTGGACGGATGATTGTGATTCCCTCTCCCTCCCCCCACAGGGCATCCAGCGGCTGTACGATGAGTGTGACGACGACGAGCCCGACGAGGGAGTAGGGGAGGACACAGTGGAGGAGGACGAGCTGGAGGAGGACGAAGACAAGGAGAGGGATAACGACAGGCAGGGGTTCTGTGATGCGCCACATGCCAAAGACCAGTCACGACCCGAGAGGCGATCCCGTCGCCTTCGGTCAGAGGTACAAAGAGACAACATTTTGTTTCAGTAAAGTTGGTAGGATATAAGTATGATGCTAGTAGATATTTATTTGTGTAACCTAGGGATTCAGGCAGAGTGGAATAGTCTCATAATAGAATGTTAATGTTTATTCCGTTGTCAATAATAAGTAAATGCTACAGAAAATGTCAGTATAAGTTCATTACATTTTTAGATTACTATAGTATACTGTACTACTACTGTATGTAACTGTAATTTTGAAAATGGTAAACTAGACCAGGGTTGAATTTTTTAACTAGCTGGGCTATGTCACGTGCTCTTTAATGTAGTAGGCCTATTTATTAGGCTAACAATGGGTTATATTAAATTACAATATTAAATTGTATTCTATTTATTTGCATAATGGGGAAACCTTTGTGTATTTATTATGCATTTACCTTGCAAATGTCACCTCTGTAATTAAATTATTTCATGAATCCATCAGCCACTGTTATCCAACTCTTTAGTTTAGACACCTAGAGTGGGCTACTTTAGTCAATTTTCCGTCACCATTGATATTCATGCACGCCCTGTAATAGCCCTACAGTCAGCTCGCCCCTGGTGTCATCCATTTCCGTATCATTTCAGTTTGTTTGCCCAAAGGCAAATTATTCCTTCTCTTCTTGTACATCTTCTCTTCTGGTCTGTCCTAGATTTCCAGCTGCTTCAGGCATGCTCCCCAGGGGATTTGTCATATTAGCAGACATACTGACATGCCATGATGATCTTATGTTGTTGTCATTGTTCTTTTTCCTCCAGCGGGAAAACAAGGAGCCAAAAGGCCTGAAGTTCTTTGGTGCGAGTCCCAAGATGGTGGGCTTGGAGATCGTACCGGCTGGTAAGAGAAGAGCATCCCAGTTCTTTAAAACGTTTTTTTTTGTGGCTTTCGCCTTTATTTTATATTTTTTATGGAGGGACAGACAGTAGGCTGACAGGAAATGGGGAGAGAGATGGGGGGGAAGACATGCAGTAAAGGCCGTCGGGATCGGGAGTCGAACCCGTGGCACATTGCCAGACTGGATTACCAGCCAAGGTGCCTGGACCATTGAGCCATGGCCCAGGGCGAGCATCCCAGTTCTTTAACCCATTTTTACCTGAGATCAGATTCTAAAAATGTCTTCTGCATCCTGACAGTTTTCTGAAAAAGCTATGTTTCTATGTCAGTCGTTCTTCGATCTTTCAAAAATAGCAGACCTACAAGCTCGTAGCGCGCCACTCGGTGGCGCGCTATGAGCTTGTAGATCTGCTATTTTTCAATAGCTAAAGCATTACATAATGCTAACACCAAAAGGGTTTCCCGCCCAAAATGGGTTAATTAATGTCTGGGTTTGACCATTTGCAACCTGTAACTACAACAGATGATGATGATGATGATGTACATACATATACTATATACAGAACATACTGTCTGCCTTTCCACTCTTAACGTCCACACGTTTAACTGTTTTTAGACGATGGATTCCACAAGAAGCAACGTCACCTCAAAGCCCAGGCCTTTGCCATCAAAATGCGTCCACGCAAGGAGACCCTTGAGGTCAACTTTGTAAGTGCCACTAACCTTTGTGCTTGATCCATGACGCATTAAAATGTCTACAATCGGTGACAGTCACCCTCATGTAACCACCCGCTGCATACGTGTCCATGTCCCAGATTGACCTGTACCTGTGCCTGATGTGTGGGCGTGGCGACGAGGAGGACCGCCTGTTGCTGTGCGACGGCTGCGATGACAGCTACCACAGCTTCTGCCTCATCCCTCCCCTGGCGGACATCCCCAAGGGTGACTGGCGGTGTCCAAAATGTGTGGCCGAGGTAAGGTGCAGAATGCAGTTGACGGGTCTCTCTGCCAGCAGAGTCTTGCACTAGAGAACAATTGATGAGAAAGTAAAATGTTTAAATGGGAAATCTGTTCAAATTTTTAGATTTTGTATTTGTTTAACATGGTACACAAATCTAGTCCCTGTTTTTTTTGTTTTTTTTATATAAAGCTGTGTAAAAGTCCACCATACACTGGTGTTTTTGTGTGCAATTAATTCACCCACAAATATATATTTGTGAACTGTTGGTTGTGTTATGGGTTTATCCACACAGAACGTCAATATTACTATATGGTGATAACTGATAAAGTTATTATTCAGAAAGAGGTTTGTCACTGCAAATAAAGGCATCAACCTGTATGAATGAGGAATTAACTATATGAATAGTTTTGATGCGAAATACTCAATTCTTGTATCGTTTATGCGCCATTCCCCCGGTGTGTAAAGAACGTAATTGCGATGACTCATGCACGGACTACTGTATGACTTTTTGCAGGAGTGCAGCAAACCCAGAGAAGCGTTTGGCTTCGAACAGGGTGTGAGGGAATACACCCTCCAGACATTTGGAGAGATGGCTGACCACTTCAAGTCCGACTACTTCAACATGCCTGTCCATGTATGTATATTTTGCAAATCTCTGTGTGTTAGAATATCTAAGCAACCCTTGTACCATTTCCCTAGTACTGCACACATTTTCATCTTTTGTCGATAGCCGATATAGAAGCTCATATCGCTTTGCGACGCATTGTGCTGAAACAATGTATGTCCAAAACTGTCACTTTTCTGGAAATAGAATTGTTTTAATTTATTTTGTAGTTACAAGCTGTTGTTTAAAATTCTCAGAAATTTAGAACGTGTCAGTGCGACATGTTGTGAGCTTGTAAATCTGCTATTTTTGCGTGACACTCTTGTATGATGAAGGAAGTAAGGTATTACTATACAGAAAAACATTTTCAGATATGGAGATATAAGGTTTCTGCCAGACAGCAACAATATGTAAATATGTAATATGTTATGTCCAGGTAGACTGTTCTCTGTAAGACGTTATGTCTAACATGGCTGATCCGTGTCTTCCTCCCTGTCCCAGATGGTTCCCACCGAGCTCGTTGAGAAAGAGTTTTGGCGCCTGGTCAGCAGCATTGAAGAGGATGTGATCGTGGAGTACGGCGCCGACATCAGCTCCAAGGATGTGGGGAGCGGCTTCCCTGTTCGTGACGGCAAGAGGAGGCTGCTGGGAGACGAAGTGGTGAGTGGATTATTTATTTTTAAATTGCGTCTCGGACACTGGTTGAGAGAATGTGACCTTTTTCTGTGTGTGTGTGCGGGGGGGGGGGGGGGGGGGGGGGGAGAACAAGCACGGCAGGTGATAAACCTTCGCAGCCTGATGTGGAGGATTGAATCAATCACTACGTAGTTGCAGTACGGTCTTGCTGACCACGAAGCCACTGAACAGCTTGCACATCGCCATGAGAAATGGATCAGGTGGAAGTAGCAACATGCCACCTACGTATCTTAACACCACACCCAATCATTAGTAACGGAATACACATTTAAGACACTCCTTGTGGATCTGATGAGATTCATTTTGTTTATTTTATGGTGGGGAGGCTATAACAAGGTTATTATAGTTAAATAAAACAAAAAAACTCAAATTGAAAACATTTTAGTCTGATTCTGGGGAACAGAAAGCAGACCTGTCCCAGGCGACTTGAGAGGTCTTGATGGTTCATGGTATCGCACACTATATTTTGGCCCCATAACCATTCAATGCTTTATAAACCAACAGTAGTACGGCATTTTGAAGACAGTTCTTTGACAGGAAGCCAGTGCAAAGATCTAATACCCATAGAAATGTGATCTACTTTCTGGTATTAGTAAGGATTGTAAGGCATTTTCTCCTGGAAACCTGACCTGTACTTTTGTCTGCCCTCCGTCTGAAGGAGTACGCCAACTCAGGCTGGAACCTGAACAACATGCCCGTGTTGGAGCAGTCCGTTCTGACTCACATCAACGTGGACATCTCTGGGATGAAGGTGCCCTGGCTCTATGTGGGCATGTGTTTCTCCTCTTTCTGCTGGCACATCGAGGATCACTGGAGCTACTCCATCAACTTCCTGCACTGGTGAGAGATACAATGTATATGCTGCCCTCTGTAGCTTTTTAAAACGATCTACCCTTTTGAAGTGACAATTACAATCGTCTCCATCGGGAGACGGCTATTGCATTTATCCATCAAGTAATTTCGTACTTGTATTGTCATGGTTTTACGTAAAATCAGTGTTCTTGCAATCTTCACTTATATTTGTCTCAATCTCTCCCATGGTGTCCAGGGGCGAGCCAAAGACGTGGTACGGCATTCCAGCCTCGGCGGCCGAACAGCTGGAGGTCGTTATGAAGAAGTTGGCACCAGAGCTGTTTGACTCGCAGCCAGACCTCCTTCACCAGCTGGTTACCATCATGAACCCCAACGTCCTCATGGAGCACGGAGTCCCCGTACGTATAAGCCATGCATGCTCCCGTCTCTATTGTCCTCCGTCCAGATTTAACTAGAAAGAAGTTATTTGGGACTTGATGGTGTCGCAAAGTATGTTGTTGTCGATATGATCGCATTCTGTATTAAAAATGAATGAATAAAAATCCACTTTAAAACAGTGTAATCGGCCTGGGCCGTGGCTCAGCGGTCCAGGCACCTTGGCTGGTGATCCAGTCTGGCAGTGTGCCGTGGGTTCGACTCCCGATCCCGACAGCCTTTACTGCATGTCACTCCCCCATCTCTCTCCCCCATTTCCTGTCAGCCTACTGTCTGTCCCTCCATAAAAAATAATAAAATAAAGGCATGGCACAGAATGGAGAAAGCGCTCCGCACCGCTCCACCCCTGCCATTGTAATGAATTGGGGACTCAATTTCCCATAACCCTTTGCACGCTGGAGCGACGGACCTTTTTGCGATAACGTCATCAAACCGCGTCTCCTATCCCACTGTCCGGTGGATTGCCCGTATAAAACTGATTAAAAACGCGGATTAAACAATGAAATCATTACTCGGGCAACTCGCGAATGGGAGGGAAAGTGTTCTACAGTCAATTTACTTGTGTAAAGTGTTAATTAAAAAACAACTTGAATCGGCCGATACCGATGTGTTTGCCGATTAAACTCCCATCACTAGTAAATTAAAGACACTCTGACCAGCCCCTTTCACCTTTTAAAGGTCAAATTATACTCGACGTATAACCGCAAGGTTCTAATGCTTGTCTACAGACGGGCACATGTACCACATAGGGCACGCGGTCACAAAATGTGTGAGGCTCACGGATGTGCGTGTGAACACGAGTTGGTTACATGGCATGCATCATGTCGTATAACCCTAGAGTACAATTTGGCTTTTAGTAGCGTTCTGACTTGACTTTTAGGGTGTTTCTCATATTACTATATGTTGTTTTGACTCCACCCGCAGGTGTACAGGACCAACCAGTGTGCTGGAGAGTTTATCGTGACCTTCCCTAGAGCTTACCACAGTGGCTTCAACCAGGGATACAACTTCGCAGAGGCCGTCAACTTCTGCACTGCTGACTGGGTGAGCCAAAACAACACGAAGAAACAGCAGCATGATGATTATATTATTATTTTCACAGGTTTTACAAATGTCTTTCCCCATCCCGTTGAATACACTCGGAGTGTTACATTTTTATAATGTACACTTTCCTTAATTCTTACTTCCATATCGCATGTGTCTTTGTGGGTCCAGTTACCCATGGGCCGTCAGTGTGTGGCTCACTACCGGCGTCTCCATCGCTACTGCGTCTTCTCCCACGAGGAGCTGCTGTGCAAGATGGCTGCCGACCCAGAGAGCCTGGATGTGGAGCTGGCCGCCGCCGTCTTTAAGGAGATGGGAGAGACCATGGAGGAGGAGACACGACTCAGACAGGCTGTCCAGGAACTGGTGAGAGGAGATTTTTATTCTTAACCCATTTTGGGCGGGAACCCCTTTTGGTGTTAGCATTATGTTATGCTTTAGCTATCGAAAAATAGCAGATCTACAAGCTCATAGCGCGCCACCGAGTGGCGCGCTACGAGCTTGTAGGTCTGATATTTTTGAAAAATCGAAGAACGACTGACATAGAAACATAGCTTTTTCAGAAAACTGTCAGGATGTAGAAGACATTTTTAGAATCTGATCTCGGGTCAAAATGGGTTAATGTTGGGACGACAGGCGATGGTTAAACAGCTATTTAGTCAGGCTATTGTCGCCATATCCATATACTGTATGAGAGCCAATGCATCACATTTTCTCCACTGTTATTCCTCCTCATTCGTTGCAACTTGCAGGGGGTGTTGTCCTCGGAGCAGGAGGTGTTTGAACTGCTCCCCGACGACGAGCGGCAATGCTACAAGTGCAAGACCACCTGCTTCCTGTCCGCACTCACCTGCACCTGTAGCCCTGACCGGCTGGTCTGTCTCTACCACGCCAAAGACCTCTGTGACTGCTCAATGGGAGACAAATGTCTGCGGTGAGATTTGCACTCATCATCATTATATCCAAGGCGAGCAGGAAGCTCCCGGTCTGAGAAATATAGTTACTTAAACCTGTGTTCTCTCTGATGACCAGCAGGGAACAACTCCACTGGTTGCAAATAGATGTCTTGAATACTAGAAATCTGAGAAAATGACCCTACCCTGACCGATTAATTCAAATTGCCTCAGTAAACAAGTCTCTGTGTGTACGTACGTAATCCACGTAACTCGAAAACCGTTTGCCCCACCGACTTCAAATTCGACACGCACTGAACATTCCAACTGAGCATTATGTTACATAGAACGATCTGATGTTTTTGTTTTTATCTGTACAGATGGACCTTTTCAGACACGACAAGCTTACAGGAATCACTAGTATAGCAACAGAGATCTCCCTAGCCACCCGGCTTCCTACCCTCTCTAACACAGTTCATTGTATTTGTAGTACTGCCCGGCCAAGCCGGATGCACCGGTCCGTAGAGGGTTCAAACACCTAATCTCCACTGGTATGACCCAGACGCTGCATTGGGTTTCCCTTTATATGCATTCAGCTCACGTTGCCCAGGGAGAATAGAATATACAGCGAAATTCACTAGTGTGCTTGGTGTGTATTTTGGGCTTAAGCCACTTTCTGGCATGAATCCTTCTTTCTATGACGTCTTCCAGGTATCGATATGACCTTGACGAGTTCCCGTCCATGCTGTATGGAGTCAAGACAAGGGCTCAGTCCTACGACACCTGGGCCAAGAGAGTCACAGAGGCCCTGGCTGCAGAACAGAAGAACAAGAAAGGTACGCAGGCATACACTTTTTATAAACTAAAGTAAAGTCTTTTTTTCCCTTTAATATTCCAGAATGACATCTTTCTACCCATCAACCAGCAATCAACCAACAAGTATTGCAGAGATGCTCACTCTGCCTGCTTTTGAATACTTAATCTTGACTTGGACCCTTCATCCTTTATCGCTGTTCTGTATTATGTCTTTGTTTTATTCACTTCTCTCGTGTGTGTGTGTGTGTGTGTGTGTGTGTGTGTGTGTGTGTGTGTGTGTGTGTGTGTGTGTGTGTGTGTGTGTGTGTGTGTGTGTGTGTGTGTGTGTGTGTGTGTGTGTGTGTGTGTGTGTGTGTGTGTGTGTGTGTGTGTGTGTGTGTGTGTGTGTGTGTGTGTGTCTGTGTCTGTCTCTCAGACCTGATCGAGCTGAAGGTGTTGTTGGAAGACGCTGAGGACAGGAAGTACCCAGAGAACTCTCTGTTCCGTCGTCTCAGGGAGATGGTGAAGGAAGCCGAGACCTGCTCCTCTGTGGCCCAGCTGCTGCTCAGCCGCAAGCAGAGGCACAGGTACACACACACACACACCTTTACATGCCTAGTACTACTCTCTATAAACAATTTTGCTCAACTCATGGAAAGCTGTGTGTTGAATGGTAATATGACATAGTCTTGAGTCTCCATTGTGTAAGTGGTGTACCTGTCCACTAAGTATGCGTACGTTGTGTATGTGTGCAGTAGTCGCCTGCGTGCTGAGAGCACTCGGAATCGCAGTAAGCTGACGGTGGATGAGCTCAAGGCCTTCGTGGAGCAGCTCTTCAAACTGCCCTGTGTCATCAGCCAGGCTCGACAAGTCAAGGCAAGTCCCTTCCATTCTATGACACCCCCCCCCCCCCACACACACACACACACACACACACACACACACAGAACATCTGTTGTTGATGTCTTTCTCACATGAAATCGAAATGGGGTAAACCATTGTCAAATTTGCTGAATGACATCTACCGTGAACATTCTGATGGCCGTTGGATATCATGCTCGTGCACGTTAGGGGAGGCATTACAGCATTACAATGCTGCCTGAAAGTAACTAGTGGAAATAAAATTCCTTGACACTTGAGGAAGATGATGGCATGCTGCGACTGCTGTGTCCCAGTCCGGGTGGACTGGGACTCGAAAACCCCTTTTTTAAGGATAAAAATAGCGCATTCTAATTAACCGTTAGCCTTAACGGCTAACGGTTAATTAGCCGGCAAGGCCCGACGGTAGCCGGTTAATAAAATGTCTCCATTTGGCCAGCCCTAGTCAAAATGATGTATTTTCGCAGAATAAAAGTGTGTTTTGTAATAAAAAAGTATTCTCTTTTCTGAACCAGTTTCCTCTCTCTGTCACAATTTGAGATGTCCCTTTCTCTCTCGCTCCTCTTATCCAGGAGCTGTTGGAGAACGTCGAAGACTTCCACGAGAGGGCCCAGGTGGCCCTGGCGGACGAGATGCCAGACTCCTCCAAGCTGCAGGCTCTGTTGGACCTGGGTAGTGGGCTGGACGTGGAGCTGCCCGAGCTTCCCCGCCTCAAGCAGGAGCTCCAGCAGGCCCGCTGGCTTGACGAGGTAGGGCTCCGTCCATCTGGAAGCAACTGGCGGTTCCGCGTAGTTGGGAAGGATGAGCTGTATTTATGTTGATTAGTATTATGTTGATACCGATAAGGAATTCGCTGCAGTCTGTATGTGTCAATCGACACAAGGCCTAAATCTGTAAGGACATTAGTTGTACGTTGTAGTTTGAAGAGTCACACTCAGGTTTGCTATGTTCTGGACGGTTTCTGTTGTTTCCCATGAATAATGGAATAACGGACACAATTTTCCCCTGCACTGACGAGAGCAAGCCAGACTTGCGTATGTAATATGTAACGTTGTATTTTCTGGCACCTGTAAAAGTGAACAGAGCTAATTAGCTTACTAGCTCCCTACTGCAAGAGTTTATCCCCTCAAGCCAACAACACACTATCGGAAGAACGTGGTAACATTAAAAAAAAAAATCATTCCCTTTTCACACGTTTTAGGTGCGTGTTACTCTGGCTGAGCCTCACCGCGTCACCCTGGAGCTGATGAAGAGGCTGATAGACTCTGGCGTGGGCCTGGCGCCTCACCACGCCGTAGAGAAAGCCATGGCGGAACTCCAGGAGATCCTTACCGTCTCCGAGAGATGGGAGGACAAAGCCCGCGCCTGTCTGCAGGCCAGGTCAGTTCGCACACAAGTCATCACACAAACATTTAAGGGCTTCATTTCTCGTGAGCCTGACGGCAGATTTGCTATTTTCGGCAGGCGACACTGTCTTACAACAAAATACGAATCAAGCTTCAAGCAGACATCCTCAACTCTTTATTCTGACATCTAGCTCAGGGCTGTCGATTGTGTGACACGTTGCGTGGTGTGTTTCCTTCCCCACAGGCCTCGTCACAGCCTGGTAACTCTAGAGAGCATCGTGGTGGAGGCTAGGAACATCCCAGCGTACCTGCCCAATGTCCTGGCCCTCCGAGAGGCCCTGCACAAAGCCAAGGACTGGACCGGTAAAGTGGAGGCCATTCAGGTACTACTGCGAATGTGCACACACTACATGTTTCCGCCACTGTTCTCATGTGTTCACACATGGTACATTTTATATTTTTGTAGAATGGCCCAGCCATGTTATGTTTGGACAGAATTAGCCACAAGGTGGCGACTGGTTCAAATGCCAAACCCCCATTTATAAAAATGAAACAAAATCTCAACAAAGATCTGTGCATACAGAGTTTTATCTTCACTGTTGGGTGAAAACCTCATATGTCAAAGCCTGTTTATTATTAATTCTAGATAGATAGATTCAAGAAATCTATTAAAATAGTGAAAATGGACGATCTACAAACTCACAAGGCATTGTATCGTGACACTTTTATGCATTGAGACCAGCTCAGTGGTTTTGTGGTAAGTGTTCGGTCTGAGATTGGGAAGTTGGGAACCCCCTCTCGCTACAGAAACAGGAGATAGGCTCCTGCCCTATGGGCCTTATGGCTTGGCAAGGCTTACTACTTGCAATAGTTTAGTGCTTAAAAATGCATATGTATTTGCCATTGAAATCATAGCATTTATTTAACTCTGAAAAGAAAAGTATCTGTCGGTGGCTTTTCACTGTATCAAACGGAGATATTCTGAAGCAGCTTCTAATCATGTGGATCTCTGCGTCCGTGGTTCAATGTGAATGCCATCTGGTGTTTACCTAGCTAAGATGTCAGACTGGTCCACTATTGCAATATTAACTAATTCATTTTTGAATCTGTATAGCAAGGACTGCAGTACAGCATATAGACGTTTCATTGAAAGTATACATTTGTAAATATATTAGGCAAATCAAGCACTTTAAGTCATTAAAATGAAGTTAGAAATATTATTAGGGCATTGTGTATATTGTGTACTACGTTAGAGTATTTGTGATTATTTGCCTTGTGGATGATGGTATTTTTTGGCAACGCTGCTCTAACCTCCTTTCCAGAACGGCAATAGCTACGCATACCTGGACCAGCTGGAGAGCCTGCTCGCCAGGGGCCGGTCCATCCCTGTCCGCCTTGACCCCCTGGCCCAGGTGGAGTCCCAGGTCACCTCGGCCAGAGCCTGGAGGGAGAGGACAGGCCGCACCTTTCTCAAGAAGAACTCCACCTACACCCTTCTGCAGGTGGGACCGCACCTAGTATATGACTGTAGAAGACATTCAACGTTGTGTTGTGTAGACTTCGATTTTCAACCTGGCTTCCCTATTTAGGGTCATAGGCGAAAATGAAAATGTTGTTTAAAAAAAATAGCTGATCTACAAGCTAACAGTTGTCCATTGGCTATTTTTCCTATTCCTCGTGTATATGCAGTAGGGTAGTTAAGTTGCAGTAGATGGGGATATTCGGTATCTAATAACTTATCGCAGATGCTTTTCAAATCCATCCATGGATTGTCCCCCAGCCCAACCTACACTGTAAATACCTCCGTCTCTCTCCAGGTGCTGAGCCCCGCGCGCAGACATCGGCATCTACGGCAACAGCAAAGAGCAAGCGCAAGCGTGTCAAGGAGCTGTTGGAGAAGGAGCGTGCGGCGGCAGCTATGACCCCGACGGCCCCTGCGACGCCGAGGAGGGCGCGGACGAGGTGCGCGAGCCGGCCGTGGTGGTGGCGGCCTTCAAGGCCAAGGAGCACAAGGAGGTGGAGGCCATCCCACGCGCTGCGCGCCGCCAACCTGGCCAAGATGGCCATGGCGGACCGCATCGAGGAGGTCAAGTTCTGCCTCTGTCGCAAGACGGCGAGCGGCCTCATGCTGCAGTGCGAGCTGTGCAAGGACTGGTTCCACGGAGCCTGCGTGCCGCTGCCCAAGACGGGCCAGCAGCGGAAGCCCGGCACCGCCTGGCAGAGCAACGGCAAGGAGTCCAAGTTCCTGTGCCCGCTGTGCCAGAGGTCGAGGCGGCCGCGGCTGGAGACCATCTTGTCACTGCTAGTGTCTCTGCAGAAGCTCCCAGTGAGGCTGCCCGAAGGAGAGGCTCTCCAGTGTCTGACGGAGAGGGCCATGGGCTGGCAGGTACACATCCATAGAACGATGCTCACGGGGCACTGTGCTACTGGTTGGATGGAGAAACATATCTAGTCATCTTTTAAACATTTTGTTATTATAGCTGTTGTTAAGAACAACACAATTCCCCGAAACGAAAAGCAGCCCTATGAACAACGGGAGCAGGGCTGTAGGTATTAGCATATAAATAATGCAATATGCTTTGTAAGAATGAGTCGCCGACCAAACTATCTATTAACCACAGCAGTTTGAGAGTGCACATTACCATGCACTCAGACCATTTATCTGCCACTAAAACATGCCCACTTATACATCATGGTTCATCATAGATCCATAATCTTGATCAAAGCTCCTGTACCATTTTGTGCTTTAAATTGCTCTGTGTATTTTTCATGAATAATAAAGCAAATATTCCAATCTGCCACATATTGTGTGTTTCACAATGTCGGAAGTTTAAAGGTGGCCCGCACACCAGGATCGGTAAAAAAATAGATCTTTATTTAATTCTTCTGACAACGTCTTGATCCTGTTGTGGATCTTCATTAGGTCATGAGAAGACCCACATTTTCCTTACATTATCACATTCAGGTACACTCAGCCCTCTCACAAGTAGAAGATATTGCATGGCATGACCAATAGGGATGCACTGAATATTTGACCACCGGAACTATTCGTCCGAATAGCCGAATATTCGGTATTCGGTTGATTTTAGAGCCGAAACCGAATAGTCAAAGAACCGGGGTTACCTTTCGTAACCTACTGTTTTGTTGTGATGACGTGATCAAAATGTAGTCATGCCTTTTGCTATTATCATGTCACGTAAAATGTACGGCCATGACAGCAATGGTACAAAAACTGGTTTAAAAAAAAAGATAATATTTTCTATATTCGGTTTTGGCCAAGAATATCCCATTCGGTGCATCCCTAATGGTCAAAAATACGCTGTAGTTGATATTTTCTGCATTGTATTCCTTATGGCTTATATTTGGCATGTCCCCAATTACTCATGGGCTCTCCTGTCTGTCCTGTCCTGTCCTCCCAGGACCGAGCCCGTCAGGCGCTGGCCACAGACGAGCTGTCCTCGGCCCTGGCCAAGTTGTCTGTCCTCAGCCAGCGCATGGTGGAGCAGGCCGCCAGGGAGAAGACGGAGAAAATAATCAACGCAGAGCTTCAGAAAGCTGCCGCCAACCCTGACCTACAGGTACTGCTGGAAATGAGGAACTGATCAACTGTGCTAAAGTCTCATGGATTAAAGTTCTCAGTCGCCACAACTGATTTCAGCCTTTTGGATTCCATAGAAGTCAGCATGTCTTCTATAGAAGTGTGTCCTGCTGCGCGACGTGTTGTAAGCTTGTAGATAGATAGTCTATTTTTGGTTATTAGTTATTTCAGTCTTCCAGAAACCCCTAATGATCTAATATATGTCGTTAACGCCTCAAATCTGCAATCTCTTCAACTGCTGTTGATCTATAGGTAATATATGTATGTATGTCGTTCAATTGGCCATATTGCATATTCCATCACTTCTAATGTTTGCATTGATCGTTCTTTTTTTCTTTTTCTGTTGTCACAGAACATACACATTTCTCAATAGGCTACACATTGATTCTGAATATTTACACTTTGAAAAATGTAGGTAGGTGCAAGACCATGAAGAAAGTCTGCAGACAGAGCCAGAATATTCAAATGTGTCTTAAATGGCAGTGTGGAGTTTTGTTGCAACCGTAATACTTGAGTCATGATTATGTGTCCCCCCCCCCCCCCTCCCCTCCCCAGGGCCACATCCAGACGTTCCAACAGGCCGGCTTCAGCCGAGCCATGTCACCGCGGCAGTCTGTAGACTATGACGACGAGGAGACGGACTCGGACGAGGACATCAGGGAGACGTACGGCTACGATATGAAGGTACACAAGAACGCACACACAATATGTATTACGATACTCGTGAGGATGTTCCTCTTAATCTTCAGTATATGGCTAAACCTTTTCTCTATCCCTAATCTATCTCATCTCTCAATCTAATCTATCTCTATTTAAAAAAATGTAAAACAAATCCCTAAAATGGCCCAAATATGCTTGCATTCCTGCATTTTCTTCATCATTCCATTACGTGGTCAAGGACCTCCACTACTTGTGGCAATGTTTCTGTGGTTGAGAGTGTTATCCAGTGTTTATTTTAATGCTATCATCGCATATTTCCTGGTGTGCCTTTTTTATGCTTGTTTTAATTTATTTTAAAAGTGTTTATTTGTATCTTTTATAAAGCACATAAAACATCTTCTATTGTTGTGTGTTCCTCAGGACCCGGGGGAGGTGAAGCCCTACCTGTTCTGTGACGAGGAGATCCCTGTCAAGTCTGAGGAAGTGGTGAGCCACATGTGGCCAGCCGCTACGCCCTCCTTCTGCGCCGAACACGCCTACTCCTCAGCCTCCAAGTCCACTGTCCAGAGTAAGAAGCTGACATTTCACCACTGAAACTCTAGATAATAGTTTGTTGGCCCGGGTCTGTCTGCTTTGAAAGGAGCATTTACCTTCCTGTGGTTTGTTTTGTGCCACCGTTAACAGTTCTCGCTATCCCATCTCCCTCCCCCTCCTCCCCAGGCATGGGCACCCCCAGGAAGCAGCCCAGAAAGACCCCCCTGGTCCCCCGCAGCCTGGAACCTCCGGTGCTGGAGCTGTCGTCTCAGGCCAAAGCCCAGCTGGAGGAGCTGATGATGGTGGGCGACCTGCTGGAGGTCTCCCTGGACGAGACCCAGCACATCTGGAGGATCCTGCAGGCCACGCACCCCCCCTCAGAGGAGAGATTCCTGCAGGTCATGGAGGTAAGGTTTTGAATGGAGTTAATCTATCATTTTAATAATAAATATAGCTGCAAGCTGCTATGAGACGGCGTCAAGCCCAAAAAGAAAAGAACTATACACAATATACACAGTGAGCTATATAAACATTGATGAAATTCACTGCTGGACTTTAGGGCGTAGGTAGACTGGAGATGACGTCAGTTTGTTTGGTTACGCTGATTGGCTGAATGGGTTGTTTGTCAAAGCTGTAGTCGGACTCCATTCGCATGTATGGAAATGCAATTTCTGTTTAACGTGGCCAAAAAAGGCTGAAAAGTGGATCGAGCAAATCATAACAATTTACTCATCAAGTGATCTAAAGGTCAAAGGTCTTTTGATGAATGAGTGTGAGCTTCAGTTCCTGAAGATCCTCACGGCCCACTACCATATTCAATTTCATGAAAAACTGTAGCACAGACCTGCCAAAACTGCTAAAATGTCGGAATTATCACGGAAACAAAAAGGGTCTTTTGGGCTTGACTTTGCCAAAAGAACACATTGAGATACAAAACTTGAGTGTTAGGTCAATCTCATGGAAATTTACATATTCTATAGAAGTACATATATTTTTTTAAATCCAGATTTATCTGATATGTCGGTGAACATCACGTCAAAACCGCTACTTAGCCAAACGGTAGACTTGCCAGGACGAACAGTTGTTCTGAGTGACGAGGGAATAGGGGGCACTTGTGTATTTACAAGCGCCACTGGGGCCGGAGTCACCACTCACCATCCTATGTGCGTGGGCGGTGCTTATAAGCCCACATGGCCAGGGTTTGTAAGGAAACCAAGCACTTTCCTTCCCTAGTTCAGCTACAGATATGCTGGATCACTGTAACGCACCTGGGATTGATATAAACTGATGTAAGGTGTAGATTATCATGAGATTTAGTACATGGTTTAATCACAAACCAGCCATTCAGAATCAAGTATTGGGACTAACCATTTTAGAAGAAGGTTCTAAAGTTCATTTATACCGTGTCGCATACAACTTCATGTTTTATTACCCCTCTCTTTCCAGTCGGACTCTCTGATGGGGAAGCCGCTGAAGCTCAAGCTGAAGGATTCAGAAAAGAAGAGAAAGAGGAAGTTGGAGCGAGCCGAGCACCACCACATGATGATGGTGGCCGCTTCCTCCTCCTCGGGCACCGGAGCCTCTGGCCTGGGCGACCACCGGCCCGGCGGTGCCAAGTCCAAGGAGCTGAAGAGGTCAGGCCTGGAGCTGGGCCTCGGAGGCAAGCCCAAGAAGAAGAAGCTGAAGCTCAACCTGGAGAAGAGCCGCGAGATTAAGCAGCTGGCCAAGCGTCTGGCCAAGGAGGAGAAGGAGAGGAAGAGGAAGGAGAAGGCGGCGGCCAAGGCCGAGGCCGTGCGGGATAGCCTGGAGAAGAGGAAGGAGAAAAAGATCCTCGACATCCCCTCCAAGTACGACTGGTCCGGAGCCGAGGACTCCAACGACGAGAACGCCGTGTGTGCTTCCAAGACTTGCCAGAGGCCCTGCAAGGATAAGGTGAGGGTCAGTCAACCGTCCATGTCAGTGTCTACAGTGTAGCTAGCCTTTTGGTCCATGTATTTAGAAATGTGTTAATACGGCATTCCTGATTGATTTGACTATAGACGAATTCAGAAACTGGTCTCCTGTAGGCGGACTGGACATAGCTGCGGGGTTTAAACCCTCACCAGGCGCACCTCAGTGGCAACATTCCAAAAGAACGGAATGTCAAAATATCCACCGCGGGGTCTGAGACCAGAGCCATTGAGTAATGGTTGAGACGAAGCAGTGAAAGGTCCTGAAAGATAGATAACGTCAGTCTTACCCAATACCCAATCTTTCTGGTTTATGAAAACATGGCTGCTGTACTTTATACCTCATACTAAGCATTTAAAGTATGAGGTATAAAGTACAGCAGCCATGTGTTCATAAAGCAGAAAGATTGGGTATTGGGTAAGACTGACGTTATGTATCTTTCAGGACCTTTCACTGCTTCGTCTCAACCATTACTCTATGGCTCTGGTCTCAGACCCCGCAATGGATATTTTGACATTCTGTTCTTTTTTTTTAATGTTGCCACTACTGTTGGAGCAGCCATAACTAAACAGGTTCATCTCGATGTTCTGGGCATCTTTGTAATGTTAGTGTTAGTAAAAAGCAGGTAAAAAAGTAACGTTTGAGGCAGACTAACATCAGTCACTCTACCGTTCACTGTAGTAGAAGAGATGCGCCTGGTGAGGGTTTAAACCCTGCAGCTATGTCGAGTCCGCCTACAGGAAATACGTAAGCTGCGACCATGATAGGTTTCCCTTTTGTGAAGGCACGGGGGAGGGGCTGTAGCCTGGCATGGTCAGACTAATCATCACTGCGTCCACTTCGGTGTGGAAGATTCATTTCCGAGGAGCTTGCGATTACAAAACAGATTCAAACATCACAAAAAATGGCCCACTTAAAAATATCGTGGGCTCTGATTAGTCACCCACAACTCTGGGTGTGAGCCAAAGTAAACCGGGGAGTGCCAAACAAATCTGCCCAGGGCATTTTTTTGCTTTTTTCCTGTGGCAGATTGGTCTGGTTTCCAGGATAGAGGGGCTGCTCAGTGCTCACTGCCCTTACGTGAGGTACTTTACTGAAGTGATGCTGCAGAATGTTATTATTATGACATATGCATTTTATTCATGAGAAACACTTGAGTGTCAAATGGCTAGAGAGTGGTCGAGATTTTATTCAGACTTTGGGAAATTTGTATGGGATTGCAGCAATACAGGCTGACAATAAATACAAAAACCAATGTGACAATACAAAAGGCACATTAAAACGGACAGGAGAAAGCACTGGGAACAGGCATGTGCACACGTGGCAAGTTCCGATGAACGGGATCTTGACTGATGGGCATAAAAAGGCCTGTGTCATCTAGTGAAGTAATCTTCTGGGTAGAACGGCACACAGGTGACCCATAGATGATTCATAGAGACAACTTTAGCTTAGCAAGTAACAGAGGGCAAAAGGTGATGTAGCAGACTAGCACATAACTGAAGTGCATCTGTACGGACTTACGGGAATCTGTTTCTAAATTAACATATCCATTTAGAATCAACCCATTACTGACTGAGTTCAAACCATCACTTACTAAAATGTGGCTACATAGTAAGCGTTGTTTTAACCCATTCTGGGCGGGAACCCCTTTTGGTGTTTTAACTAAGCATTATGTTATACTTTAGCTATTGAAAAATAGCAGATCTACAAGCTCATAGCGCGCCACCGAGTGGCGCGCTACGAGCTTGTAGCTCTGCTATTTTAGAAAAATCGTAAAAATGCGGCACAAATCTTTGAATATATATTCTTTCAGAGCGAACATATTTTTTTATTTTGACGTCGGGCATAAATGGGTTAAAGTGTGTTTAATGTTCAGAATGTCTCTAGATCTTTAGTAAACAGAAAATAACATTTGGGCTCCGGATACTCATTTTATCCAGACAGGAGAGAGAACTCCTGCAGGATAAACGAGAGAAATTGGAAATGGTGAAACAAAAACAAAAAAGCAAACACATTTTTAACTGGAAATTAGTTTAGTTTAGTTTATTTCGAACCTTTCACATGTATAACAATACATAATACATTATACACTTGAGTGGCCCGAAAAGGTGTAGGCTGAAGCTAAAAGCTTATAATTGCCTACCCTATTGGTTTACAGAACCAAATAAAAAAGAAATAATAATGATAATAAAGCTGACAAAACTGTCAGACAGTAAACTAAGAAAATAACATAATAATAGTAATAATAATAGTAATAATAATAATAATAATAATAATGAAATGAGTTCGTGTATGGAATAATAAGACTCAGACCCTCTATAGATTGCTTCTTTGTAATATTTATACATTACTTATTAATAATTGCATTTGTATATATTTAAATTGATTTAATTATTTGGTTTTAATATTTACTATTACTTATTAATATAGGTTGAAGCTGATCAATAATGTTTGTGGGCTCCCCACAGCAGGATATATCCATCTTCATTCTGCAATACTGTTGCTTATATGCAGCCTGATAATTGCATCAAATTAAATAATGTTTGAGATGAACTACAGAAAGCTGATACTGTTGAAAGTTCAGTACAGGTTGCCTGGATTAGTCTGGTAACCATAACCCATTAAAACCGGGAAAGCATCTGTGTCATTTTAGATTTGGGTGTGGGAACTACTGATTTAGAAAGGCATTTTGTAGAATCGGCCTCATTTAATGGGTTAAATGATGCCGTGTTTTATTTTTTAAAGATATTGTTGTTGCTTTTCTGCCTTTACTTGGGATGGTACAGTCTGAGTGTAGAGTGATAGGAAACGGGAAGAGAAGCTAAGGACGCCAGACGGATGCCGTCTTTCCACCAACACGATCCATCATCGCTATCTGGTTACATAACACGCAAAACAATGCTTAGTAACATTGCTTTATACGGTAATAAGACAAATCTTGTCTGTCACACACTGCATACATAATATTTGCAACCTAGCTGCAATGCCATTAAGTCCTCGACAAAACACATATAGATGTTTACAAGAGATGTGTGCTTGATTTTTCAAGAAATAATTCATTTAGAAATCGGTTGATCAATCGATTATTCGTCTATTCAATTTTATTAAAGTGTCAAATCACAACAAGTTGTCTAAAGACACTTTACAAACCAACAAAGATCCACCCAGAGCAAGCAATATTGCGACAATGGTAACAAAAAAATAGAAGAAAAATAGGAAGAAAGAATAGAAGAGAGATAGACAGGGAAAGAGATACAGGCAAATACAAGTAGTAGCAATAACAATAATAATGAATAGAATGGTGTAGGATAATATAATTAATGAAATAGTGTAAGATAATATAATATGTTATAACAATGGTGTCGGATAATAACATAATGTATGAGAATATTAGGATATAGTGTAGTGGTGTAATAATATGATAGCAGTCCACGGTCACACTTTGGTCTATGAAGGGAAGCCCTAAATGCAATGGCCCCATGCAGCATCACAGCACTGCACGCTACTAGTTCCCAAATGTCAGCCATCGCCATCTACTAGGCGATACGGTCAAGTCGTACCAGCTCTATCCAGCTTTCGCAAAGTCCTGATGCCGCTGCATTTATAAATGTGAAAGACGCTCTGGTCACAGTAAGGCCCAAATGATGATAAAATAGGTCACCGGTGTTAAAACGTAACCAGTTCCCGGAGTGAACTCCACATTATGTAAATGAGCTACAAAAGATTCGCTCTAACGAGGGCTTTCAACCTGTCGATACTGACTAAGAAGGTGTGTGTGTGTGTGTGTGTGTGTGTGTGTGTGTGTGTGTGTGTGTGTGTGTGTGTGTGTGTGTGTGTGTGTGTGTGTGTGTGTGTGTGTGTGTGTGTGTGTGTGTGTGTGTGTGTGTGTGTGTGTGTGTGTGTGTGTGTGTGTGTGTGTGTGTGTGTGTGTGTGTGTGTGTTGTGAGACTGCCTACCCCCCCCCCCCCCCCCCCCCACAGAGCCAGAAAACCAGTTTTTTCTTCTAAAGAACATGGATCTTTATTGAATATCAACAGCCGATAACAGCACTGGAACACCTTAAAGAGAGTTACACATAACGTATTAACAGGGGGGGTGTGACCGGTCAGTCCTCTTTAGGGAGGGTACAGTAAAACAGTGACATGGTCCTATCCTTCCAAGTCAGTGGTAGAAACATTCTCATGTTAAGGACCTCCAAATTAATTTGCTATTTTCTACTAGTTTGGGTTTGTGCTGATTCTCACTAACATTTGTCATTTGCGCTGCATCTTTCTCTCTCTCTCTCTCTCTCTCGCCCCCTCCAGGTGGACTGGGTGCAGTGCGACGGCGGCTGCGACGAGTGGTTCCACCAGGTGTGTGTGGGCGTGACGTGCGAGATGGCCGAGAACGAGGACTACATCTGCGTCGACTGCTCCCGCAAGGCCGCCGGCTCGTGCGGCGGCGCCATCCTGCCGCCGACCTTGGCGGCGGAGGTCAAGCTGGAGGAGGAGGAGGTGGTGACGGAGGAGACCGTGGTGACGCTGGCGGGGCCGTCCGTATGCATCTCCGCCAGCGGGGGCAGTGCTGTGCATGTGCAGCAGCAGAGCCTCCCGCCAGTGTTGCACCTAACCACCGCCACAGTGACTTCACACCAGCAGCAAGCCCAGCAGGGCAGCTAGCCTTAGCGCCCTCAGGGGAAAAAAAGCCCCTGGACATTTTTTAACGAAACAAAAATGAACGCCGAAACGCACACGTACCGTACGTGCGGATGAAACCACTGTACCGAACGGACCGGGCTACTGGATCCGGGTGTAACGGAGTTTAGAGATCACTCCCATTCCCGCTTGCCCACTTATGAATGAATTTGGCATAAAAGGGAGCAGAATGAAGATGGCACCTTGCCTATTACTGCCTGGATGTCAGAGCACACGATAAAAGACTCCATTAAAGGAGGAGAGAGAGAGAGAGGATAGCGGCGACCTCCCTTTCACAGACTGGACCTTCCGAGTGCAGATCCGTGATGACAAGAGGAGGGAAATCGAGTGGACACAAACGCACACAAAGCGACGGATAGGGACAACTCCGTCCTTCGCACACAACGTGATGGACGCTGAACAGTTAACCGTGACGCCACCGTTCAAGCTCGTCCCGAATGTTCCCCGGCGTCCTGAGCATTGAGATGTGTCCAAAGTCCAGTGGTTCTCAAACGTCATTTCAAGGACCCCCGTAACTCTAGATAGTGTGCAAATGGATCCAAACGGTCCCCGGGTCTGTTTGGATCCATTTGTATGCTCTCAGAGTTACAGTCACACACACACACACACACACACACACACACACACACACACACACACACAGGTCGGCGCTTCTGTTTCCAATCTACTCATCACAGCCGGTTTACTGTAACTAATTTGTCTCTAAACGTCAGAAGTTTGCGACCCTACACCTTTTCATCCTCAACCTATGCTGTCGTGTTCAGTCCGAACACGGAATATGATGTATCGCCAATATCTATGACTGTTCTTAACTCAGCAGTTAATGTGGAACTGGTCCTCCTCCCTGCCTTGCTCCTCAGAAACATAACATCTCAATTTTTTAGGATTACAACAACTAGGAACAAATGCAAGCAGTTGTAAACAGTTGTAATGTAGTGGAATTATTTATAATGTATATAGGTTTTAAGCGATTAAATAATCGGGATTGTGGCTGTTGTTTTGAGTTTCTTTTCCGTTTTCTCACCTTTAATAAAAACTATTCCTAGTTAAATCACACAATTATCTTTCAGGTTTTTTTACTTAACACATTTGATTTCCCCAAATTCTGTTTAAATTGTGTGAGATGTTGGCCCACCTAGTTCCATGAATGGCATAACCGAATTGTCATTTTTGCCCTTTCCAGTCAGCCAATCTATATTAGAGAGAAAATGACGGAATATGACACAGAGTTATCTGAGTTAATCGTTTACCTTCATTAGGAGACAGACATACTGTAGTAGCAAGTCACAGATTTAAAGCATGTAATCTTTTTCTTTTCTTTTTTTACTCTGTACTGCACATTGTGCACTGGACCAGTCTTGAGAGCTTTCCACATTTTTCATATTTCCATGCGTTTCGCAAAGAGCTTCATCTTTTCTTTCATTAATTATTAATAATTTGGAGGTTGTTTAAAGGTGTGCTCTATTTAGTTTCTAGTTGATTGCCATTCGGTAGGAAAACAAAATACGTATAAAAATGTTTAGATATTACTGGATCGTTATCGTAGTAATCATCTATTTGCTACTAGTCTATCACTCAACTGTTTGTGTAGATGAAATAAGATCTATACATATATTCCTATTCATTCAGGGTTACATTCCTTTGCAACACTTCTCTGTGGTGTTCAGCGGTGTTGCCCCCTGAAAATAACCCATCTACAACACGCTCAAACCAATTTGAAGATCTTCGGATCTTGTAGATTGCCTTTTTTTGTTTTAACCCATTAAAACTGGGAAATAATCTGTCATTTTAGGTTTGAGAGTTGGCTATTCAAAATTAGCAGATGTACAAACTTGCAGCGCGTCACTTTATGCCGTGCTGTGAGCTTGAACACCTGTTACCTTTTTTTTACACTTTTTAAAAACAATATTGAATTACGGAAACATTTTGAGAACCGCTGATTTGATTTAGAAGGCATTTGTAGAATCGGCCTCAGGTCTTAATGGGCCAATGACCAACATATATCCAATCGACGTCCATCTACTGTACTGTCTGCATCAGGTGATGGAAGCGAGCCTGATCCGGTCTGAACTGACCTCAGCTGCTTCTACCTGACCCAGTCACCTCTGTCACCCCGTTGACCGCTGCCACAAGTGAGTTAGAACCCTGCAGACACACACGGGGGGTGTCGGTGGGTTGTTTTGGAACCATGGGTCACCAACACCAGTCCTAGCCATGTTGAAGGAGCACTAGATCATTAACCAGGACGGACTGTCACTGGCATTGTCACAATACACGCGGTAGATTATGTAATTTCTGCCCAGTTACCTTGGTTTTGTGCATCTCACATGTGTCCCGTTGTATTTGAATTCCCTTTGTTATACAGTTGCAACACATATATTATGACAGAATTGAGAAGATGTTTTACTACTTTTTAGTTTCAAAGATTCATTGTGGAGCTACTGCAGAATGTACTGTATGCTGTTTTTATACTCAAGACTGACCCAGGTGCAGCCTTGGAATTTGCTCCAGCCTTCAGACCTCAGCAGAAATTGCCACATTGTTGATCAGAGATCATTTTATAGTTTCTCATCCCTAGCAGTTGTATTTGTTAATGTTTTTATAGGCTCAATATTATATGACAGATTATTAATGACAAATGTTGTCTTCTACAGTTACACCTCAGAATGTTTACTTACAATCTTTCCAGAACCCGTGTTATGTCAATCTGGAAACCCAGAGATTAGTTTATAGTTTTATTTATATATAGTCAGTGCAGTCAAGGGCAATGAAGTCAGTTTATGCCCTATGATAATAATTTTCTCCCATATATGTTTACCTACGTACATCGTGTATGCACCGACAATCACTTGCCCTGACTTTGAAATGGACTGTGAACAATGATGCACTACTAATGGGCTCTATGCACACACGCCTTTTTGAAAAGAACTTGGGCCCCTTCCCTAATTCCTTCCCAGGTGTTACCTTACCGATGATACTAATGAAGGTTCTGTTCCATTCTCACCCGCTTCGAAATGCCATCAATGCATTCAAAGGGAGAACCTAGACGGCTAGACAGGTAGGTCAGTAGGTCGTCTACTGAGACCATTGAAAGCTGTGATGAGATTTTCTCCGTTTGAATGCGTTGATGGCATTGTAAGTGGGTGCACATTCACGATTCTTGCTCAAATGTGAATCTCGATCTTCCTCCACAAGAATTGAGATCACGATTCTCACACGATTGTAATTTCCATGAAAATATTTATTGTCTTTACTTTAGTCTCTAGTTGTTGAGCATTACTACATACAAAATGTGGCACTGGGAGCCAACTACTGTGGCTTTAAACAGACAACATCAAAGGGCTTCACTTAAACCTCTCCTAAAGTCTCTCTTGTAGCAAAAACATAAGAGTAACTAAAATGAGTTGGAATGGAGAGCCAACTAGTGCTGCACGATTCTTGCGCAAATTCAGGAAATGAGATCGCATAGGTGTCTGAATCCAGATCTAGATCTTTTTTTGATTAATTGTGCAGCACTAGTCGGGGTTCTGCTGCTATTGTTGCATGTTGGCTCACCTGAAAAACACTGCTACACCAGTGGGTCTCAAAGTGGCCTTGATTGGCCCCGTAAGGGTGCGTAACTCGGAGTGTACAATTGGACCCGTAAGGTTACGGGTCCAGTGGTTCCATTTGTACACCGAGTTATAGGGGTCTTTGAAATTAAAAAGTTTGAGAACCACTGTACACTAAATGGAACAGAGCCTTAATATAATTAGTATCATCGGTAACACTTGTGAAGGAAGTAGGGAAGGGGCCGCCGCCTGGTCTGCGTGCATAGAGCCTATTTGACCTCTTAAAGTTTAAACCTTATAGTCATGGATGACTTAATTGAGACAAGTTGCAGAGGGCTCTTTTCTTGTAAGCCTCAAGTCAATTGACACATTGATGATACAAAAGGCTTTCCTCAGACTCAACCTCACCCCCCACACTCCTCTTTCCTTTCCGTTTGTTCCATATTTTGGATAGATGCTAGTTGAGCAGAAATCTGTTGGTTGTATAGACAGACATACAGCATGCTGTTTGCTTGTCCACGAATGCTGTGTAGGCATGTTATTTAGACAGATACCCTTACAGTCAGTTATTTGAAGGGTAACTTTATTCTCCTTCAAACCATACACAAGTGCACAGCACTGTACTTTGTAACATTTAAATGATATCTTGGCACTGACACTCTATTTACCTGACCGTTTACCCTGTGGTTTGTTGTGTAGGGTTCACTTCATACTATAAAGATCTTGCTCTTAGCAAGTTGCTCTGAATCGGAGCATCTGCTGAATGACTAGATTGATTTGTCCGTGGAATACCATGGTTGTGAGGGCTTTGATTGATTGATTGATTGAAGAATTTATTAACAGTTTGCAGAATTACAGTACATTTCAAGCACAAACTCAATACAAAGGCTGTTAACTGTGAGTGGACGACCCAATTAAGCATTACACTTGTTTCCAATAGGGTCCACCATGTTCAAATCATCAAAACATTTAGAGACGTACAAATAGACACTAGACAGAACAGGAATTCATCATAAAGGAGGTAAAAAGGGAAAAGAAACATATACAGTGAGGGGAAAAAAAGGGGTGGGCGGTGGGGGGGATTCACGTTCAGCTCCGTTAATTTGTTTGTTTTCCTTGGAGGAGCTGCGTTGGGTCCCCAAGTCGGCTCCGTGGCCGTACCTTGAGTTGGCTGTGTGGCCGTGACCGTCTCTTGTGTTGGCTAAATTTAGACAACAGTCATACGGCATACGCATATTCGTAATGACCCTATATTAGAATTGACTACGTCAGTGTTGGGTAGACAGCGGACGTCACAAACGTAACGTGCACTGTTCACGACACAACCGAAGCTGGCTGGATCGGTAGTGTGACGTATTATGTGAGGGCCGCATTACAGCCCAATCTCTACATACGAGGAGCCACACACACAGTGAGTGGTATACTGTCTGTATAATGTAATCACATGCACAATATCCAACAAGTTAGAGCACTGTCCTTACCCGTTATGCCCTTAGCCTTTGAAGCATTTAGCATTTAATGAGAATGATGCCGGATTGTCCTGGGAGTTCACAGGAAGCTTTCATAGTTTGTGCTATCATTTACAGGTCTATCGGGCTTAAAACAAATACTTGTTTACTTTCCACCACTGGAGGTGGTCTCTGGACCTCTGAATGACTGAGAAGGGTTCCTCCCTGATCCACTGGGACAGAAGAAGTTAACCCATTCAAATCAGCTGTCCAGAACCAAGTCTTATCTTAACCCTGAGAGTGTAAAGGTCCATTTGGTTCCGTTTCGGTGTAGAGAAACAAGCCTGGATCCGTTTACAAATATGTGGAATATTGAGCTCCTGACTGTGTCTTTCCAGTACCTGGATATCAAGGTTCATTGCCAAGACAGGACCTACTTATTTTTTACACTTACACCTAGGGCAGAGATCTGGGTATTCAACAAAGTATAAAATGACTTGTCTGCTAGTTCTACTGGATCTCTTCTCCACTAGTCTCTCGCTAAAAAATTTGTCTAGTTTTGATGAAATTGTCAATATATTTAGTCATAGTTTTAGTCATCATAGCGTGGTTTTTATTTTGTTTTCCTCAGTGAAAAAACGTAGTCAAGTCGACAATTTTTTTTTTGTCATAGTTTGTCAAAGAAATCAACAGTGTTACAGAATATTCCTCACCTGAAGAAACCCCCCGACGTATGTGGTGTGTGCATGGTATGCTGTATATAGTTTGTACATTTATGCGAATGACATGAAATCATCACAAATCCTATCGGCCTAAAATGACCTTTTTCCTTCACCAGGGCAGCAGCTAGTGTTTTGAGTTAAAGTTTGTACTATTCGCTAATGAGTATCTTAAGGAGACACAATGGGATTTGTTTTTCTCTGCTGCAAATACAGTACATGCATGTCAGTTGACATAAGATAAAGAATAGAGAGAAAGGCTCACAATGCCATGCCAGACGTCTTCCGGGAGCCTCTGCTCTTCCTATTGTCTGTTTACTAAAGAGTTGATTACCAATTACCATTGATTGCAATAAGAATACAGAGCTTTACACTTCAAAAACCACATCATTTACACCTCACTTTTAACTGTGTGTGTGTTGAGGGGACAGGGGAGGGGGGGGGGGGGGGGGGGCGATGGATGGTACAGAGTAATCTCTCAGGAAAAGACCTTTTCACCCCTGCAGACATGCTGGGTGCTGCACTTTGATCAGGGAGAAGTCAAAGGGACAAAAAGTGGAGGCTGGCCTATGTTTAGCATTACTAGACCCCACCCCCGTCCCCACACACATTAAATACTAAAACTTCAACCTCCAAAGATCAAAATTCTGTCATCCCTTCAGCCTTGACACAAGAGTTGGACACAGAAGATCGGTTGGCACTGCAATGCATGGTAAGACTTGTGAAGTGAATTGCCATTTCTCCAATTATTGTTCATTAGGACTAGTGCATTAGATTAGAGGCTATAGTGAAAATTCATTTTTTTGACCGTTACAGATGTATTTTTATACAATTTAATTCAGGTTGGACAGGTTTTAGTAATACATAATATGTATTACTAAAACCTGTCCTACTTGTTAAAGGTTACAATATTATTGTAACCTTTAACAAGTGTGTGAGAGACTAATTAATATTATATTTGCTGGGGACTACTGTTCTTAATTGACATTATCCTAGTGCAGATAATGCCCTTTAAAATTCAGCCAACGGTTCTAGATGAAAAGTTATTTTGTCTACAATGAAAAAAAGATTCATGCAGTAATAAGTTGTACGTATAACATGTTCCTAGCATGTTTTTGACAGTTACAGATGTATTTTTATACAATTTAATTCAGGTTATAATTTGGACAGGTTTTAGTAATACATATTGTAACCTTTAACAAGTGTGTGAGAGACTAATTAATATTATATTTGCTGGGGACTACTGTTCTTAATTGACATTATCCTAGTGCAGATAATGCCTTTTAAAATTCAGCCAACGGTTCTAGATGAAAAGTTATTTTGTCTACAATGAAAAAAAGATTCATGCAGTAATAGTTTGTACGTATAACATGTTCCTAGCAATTCGGACTGATACAATACAGTCCCACATAGTGCAACGAAGAAATTAAGTCAATGAATGTGAACTTACAACTCAAATGACAATTCTACTAAGATGCACTCCAAATAACGGTTTGCAAGACGCTGTCAATCAGTTGACTTCTTATATATTTCTTACAATGCTGCTATTACTGAATATCTTTTCTTTATATATTAGTAATGTATCCATTTGTAACCAAAATGTACCCTTTCAGGTCAATTTGGTAACATTCACACACACTCTGAGTTCAATTAACTAGGCATATTTCCTTTGATCTAGAGCATGTGGTGGGGTGCAGGGAACCTCAGGGTTCCTTGCTTTCCCATATGCATGCTGAAGGGATCCATTTTTTTCGGGGTCAATGTGGAAAAGCGTGCTAAAGTTAATTGTGCTTTAAGCATAATAAATTAAACTTGAGCTCACCCATTTATGGAATGAAATAACTTTGCATACTCTTCTTCTGTACGGTTGATTCTGCTTAAACAAAAAGAGAAAGCTAAGCTTGTTAGATGTCATCGCTGGAGAACCGGGTGCCCGGGTGCCACGTCTGAGGACGACCTACAGAGAGAGTCTTGACTGTCACAATACATGATATAATGTGATTAATGTAAAACACACAGCTGAAAGGCAACAAGACGAACAAGTTGTCTTAGTTACGTCAATGTGAAGTAACTAAGTACATTTACTCAAGTACTGTACTTAAGTAGTCACTGGTCTAAAGTAAGAAAAGAATGATTAGCGTATCATTGTGAGAAAGCTGCAGAAAACAGGTGTCCTAATTGACTTGCAGGAGACGCGGCCAGTGCAGGCATCTCCAATGGCTCCGTCCGACCCAAGCAGCAGGCTCTGCCGCAGTCGGAGCAGAAGATGGAGGAGAGAGGAGAGTGGGGCAATAAAATCGAGTTCATCCTCTCTGTGGCTGGGTCCATCATCGGACTGGGCAACATGTGGCGCTTCCCCTATCTCTGCTACAAGAACGGCGGCGGTAAGGGACTTCACAGGACTTTATAGGACAATGCATCAATGGTTCACGTGCATGCATGTATGTGTGTGTGTGCATGTATGTGTTTGTGTGTGTGTGTGTGTGTGCGTGTGTGTGTACAATATACATACAGTGCATACAATGCATGCATGTATTGTATGTAGTAATGCACGTTTTGTGTATGTGTTCAGTTGCATGCATGTTCTTTTGTATGTGTATAATGCAGGTGTTCATACACATGCATACATGTCCGTATGCATGTTTGAATTGTCAATAGTTGCAATTATTTTACTGTATGTATGAATGCATGTATGTATACATATATATCCCTGTCCCTATGTCCCTGTCCACAAGTAACCCTGACCTGTTTGATCAGAGTAATGTGTGGGGGCGTGCTTGTCTAGCTGGTATATCAGAACCCCCCCGCCCACACACACACATACCTAGTCTCTCTGTGTGTCTCTGTGGGGTGGTTGGGAGTCAGGGGTCAAGGGTCAATAAGGTCAGACAGCTGTTGTTGCTGGATCGCACAGCGTGGCTGAAATCTGAGCGCTCTGCACATCCTGATCCCGGGGCTGCCCAAAGTCACTTGGAACACACAGAAGTTGAGTGCGTGAGTGCGTGAGTGCGTGCGTGCGTGCGTGCATGAGTGTGTGTTATGTGAGAGAACACTCAGAACAGTGATAATGATGTTTGTTAATGATGTTAAGTCTGTGCTACCAGCCACCAGTGGCACCACTTTGGCTTCGGTTCCTCTGACATTCAGGGACACAGGTGACAGGTAAGCCCTAACCACACCAGAGGGTCTCCATGCAACTCCTTGCAACAACTACTTAAGTTGCAACCATTATTCCCAATGGCAGTTGCAGCTGGTGTGGTTTGGGCCTTAGATGGTTCAAACAGGTTTATTGCAGAGAGGGGCAAGCAGTGGTGGAAAGTAACATTTACGTAATTGTACTTGAGTACAATTTTGAGTTATTTGTACTTTACTTGAGTATTTCCAATCTCCAGTACTTTTACTTGTACTCCACTACATCTCAGAGGCTCATATTGTTTTCTTTATTTACTCCACTACATTTATTTGAAAACTTTTGTTACTAATTACTTTGTAGATTTTGATTATTATTACAAAACATGCAGTAACCACTTCAGCGCTATATACATTTCAGCCATTTTAAAATAGCAGTTCTACAAGCTCACAATGCGTCGTGAAGCATTGTGACCTTGAGATCTGCTATTTTCAAAATATTTTTAACATTCTGCATAATGAGTACTTTTACTTTTATTACTTTAAGTACAGTATGCCAATACTTTTATACTTTTACTCAAGTATATTTTGAATAACGGACTTTTACTTGTAACTGAGTAGCTCTATATTGCAGTATTGATACTTTTACTTAAGTAAAACAAAATTGAGTCTCTCCTGTGTCTGACATCTCACAGTGTCTTCTCACCACCTCAAGCTGAACCCAGACAAGACTGAGCTTATCTTCTGCCCCATGCAGGAGCTAACTATTTCCATATTGGTAACTTTGGTTCCAACAGCCAAGAACCTTGGTGTTGTCCTGGACAGTCAGCTCTCATTCAAAGCACTCATTACAGAGGTCACTCGACTATGGGTCAGGCATGTAAGAATCCTGCTCCAACCTCCCCTTCTTAACTGTTCCTCTTTGGCCCCCAGGAGCATTCCTGATACCCTACTTGATCTTCCTGTTTACCTGCGGAGTTCCTGTGTTCTTCCTGGAGGTGGCTCTGGGACAGTTCACCAGCGAGGGAGGCATCACTTGTTGGAGGAAGATCAGTCCTCTGTTTGAAGGTACAATGTTTACTCTTTCTGGTACAGCAGTAAAGGTGACTCTGGCATGGTCGTTTTAGTTTTGAGAGAGGCCACAGAGCAGATTGATGGAAGTTGCTGACAATAGAACGTGATATTAATTTAGAATCTAAGAGGCATTCTTTAACTTGGGTTTAGATGTATATACTAGACCCGTTGGGCACAATCTCATTACTCTGACATTTAACCTCATCCCTAAACTTAAAGCTACAATCTGTAAGTTTTGTCTACCCGACACAAGGATAAATGTCTCAATGGAAGTGTAGAGAGACCACCTCCAACTCTCTGAATTAACTTTGCACATCAACTGATATCATGGGCCCTATTTTATCCTATTTTATTCCTAAACTTCTTCTTTTTTTTATATATTTTGAAAGACTTTTTAAAATCGTTCAACTACCTGATCGATACGTTGTGAGCTTGTAGATCGGCTATTCGAAAAATATTTTTTCATTAGTTCAAATAGCGAATCTACAAGCCCACAACGTGTCGAACAATTTTAAGATGTTTTTCAAAATGGTAAAAAAAAAAAAAAAGGCAGAAGTGTAGGGATAAGGAAGGCACTGGTGAAAATAGGGACCCATGTGTGCAGGTCTAGTCTAGGTATATGGCATTATATCTGTACAGTAACAGTTGGATATGATGTGTGCAGGTCTAGTCTAGGTATATGGCATTATATCTGTACAGTAACAGTTGGATATGATGTGTGCAGGTCTAGGTTATGGCACGCAGGTCATAGTGACTCTCCTCAACTTCTACTACATCGTTGTGTTGGCCTGGGGTATCTTTTACCTGTCCTTCTCCTTCACCTGGGACCTGCCCTGGTCCTCCTGCAATAACACGTGGAACACAGGTGAGGGCTTCTGTTATATGAATTAATTGATTAGTTTAATAAGCATGGCGTTAATAAAACAGGTTTCAGACTGGCCATAGCCTGGGTGATAAATGATGCATTCACAAAACATAGGTATAGATGGATTTGAAAACTATTCAGGAATTTTGCTTGTGCAGTCTGCATGAGAAATGTGATGTTTGCTGAATTACACACACACACACACACACACACACACACACACACACACACACACACACACACACACACACACACAGGGGCGAAAACATAATCTCCCCCCTACCCTGTATACAGTAATAAGTTCCATGTCTGTAGAGAAACTGGAGTTGCATTGACTGACAGCTGGGCTTTTCCCCCTCAGAGAACTGCGTGGAGTATCAAAGGAGAGTGGACAACGTCACAATGGACCGTCACAACGCTACCTCACCTGTCATGGAATTCTGGGAGTGAGTTTTCCAGACCTCTACTGCAGTGGTTCTCAAAGTGGGACCCATGGGGTCCTTGGGGGGGTTCCAGGGGGTCCCCAGCTAAATGATTTATAGTTATAGTAGTTATAGTATTTATATTTGGTTCCATTTGTACACTTTTAGAATTATGGGGATCCGCGGCCTAATGCTGCTGGAGCAAACTGGGGTGGTGCTTGATAATTGTTGTTCTCTGTCCCTGTGTAGGAGGAGAGTGCCAGCCTGCTGAGGTGTGTCTTGGGGATTGACACACCTGGTCCCAATTATCCCCTTCTTGGGTATAAAAGCAGGCTGGCTGAGGCCATTCTCTCTCTCTCCCCTGCACAGGTCACACTGCCTGTTTGGTTATGTTTGTTTGAAGTAGTTTCAGTTCAGTTGCTTTCTGCACTCGCACATACAGTCCATGATTACACAGCCCTACATTTTGCACCGTTCACGCCGGTGCAAAATGTATGAGGTGTGAATGGTCAGTGACATCATCAGTAGTGTAAGGTGTGTATGGCTCTCCTCCTACACAGGGACACAATAATTAGTATCCAACCAAACCAACCCCACACACAACCCCATGGGATGGGTCATCACAATACTAAACCCCCACATTCATATCTATACCCCCCCCCTCTAACTCTGGCCAAGTAACCCGCTCAACTAACCATTTGTTTACTAAGTTAAATTAACACAACTCTCTCTCTCTCTCTCTCTCTCTCTCTCTCTCTCTCTCTCTCTCTCTCTCTCTCTCTCTCTCTCTCTCTCTCTCTCTCTCTCTCTCTCTCTCTCTCTCTCTCTCTCTCTCTCTCTCTCTCTCTCTCTCTCTCTCTCTCTCTCTCTCTCTCTCTCTGTGTGTGTGCAGGAGGAGAGCTCTGAGGATATCCCCAGGCATCGACCACATGGGCTCTCTGAACTGGGACCTGGCACTGTGTCTGTTCATTGCCTGGGTCATGTGCTACTTCTGCATCTGGAAGGGGACCAAATCCACAGGGAAGGTGGGTAGGGGGACGGTAGTGGCTCTCCTGGGTCCAATCCGGCATAATAATCACATCCTCAATGTAGTATTACGAAAGTGAAACCTTTTAATTGGATGACATCTGGGTTCCTGCTCTTGTTGTCATCGGGATCAAAACATTGAATTTAATTAAATGTCAATGTCCAAATAACGCCAAACTTGTTTTAAACATCATAATCGTTCTAACTCAGGTGGATAGCATATAGATAATATGGTTATAGTGCTTGGTGTGGATTGGCCTTTAGCATAATCTATTTTTTGTTTTGTTCACGTTTGCGTGTACAGGTGGTATATTTCACCGCCACCTTCCCGTATCTGATGCTGATCGTGCTGCTGGTCAGAGGACTCACTCTACCTGGAGCTGCCATAGGAATCAAGTTCTACCTTTATCCTGACCTGGGAAGACTGGCTGATCCACAGGTACCATGACACCCCAGACAGACAGACAGACAGACAGACAGACAGACAGACAGACAGGCTGCTTATCCAGTGGCCAGCCTGACAGCATTTCACTCCCCATCTCTCTCTCCCCGTTTCCTGTCAGTCTACTGTATACACTATCAAATAAAGGCAGAAAACTAAAATAATTATATATATTTCAACCAAGAAACAATATAGTAGCAATACACTTCAGTATACACTAAAAGCAGCAGTTGTTTCCGGATTGCTCTGCAACCCCGTGGGCGAGGGGGCTCACCAGATGCAGGCATCCCAGGGTTCTGTGCGGTGCGGTGGGGATGGTGTCGTTGTGTGTGTGTGTGTGTGTGTGTGTGTGAGTGAGGGCCCATCTGTGCTCCATGAAAGAGTCCCGGAACACAGAGTTCACGCGGAGGGCCCGGACACCGCTGGGCCCGCAAATACAAAAAAAAGGCCAGCTAGAGACACGACCCCCCTCCACAGCTTAAACTGGTCCAGACCGGCTCAGAACCAGACACAAGGCCAGTCAAATGCTCAGTTTTGGACCCTTACTGGTCCATTTGGTTCCATTTGTACTTTTTCTGAGTTACGTTAACACAGAAGCTCTTGCATTATAACATGGTAAAATTTTTCGATGCTACCCAGATATAGTAGAACATTTAGATAAAATACTTTTTTTCAACTGAAATTTCTGTGAACATTTTGACCTATAATGACATGCCAAAAAAATAAATAGGGATGCCAGGTTGGAAGTAGTTAATAAGTAGTGGACCACAAGATGTGCCTAACGTAGTAACGTGTCCTAGTGTCATATTGGTTTGTTGGTCAGTGATTACCTGAAGTTAATGAGAACATGTAAACACTCCACACGTGCACCCTTCTGCATACAAACACAATAATACACCTGTTACAAACAGGCAAATGACTCGAGGCAAATGTGTGTAAATTTACTTCTCAACGTGGGGCCCAGGGAATTCATTTAAATGTAATTTCTCTGTCTAGAAGTGTGCTGTGTTAGAATGATGATTCAGATCATAGTTATCTCCTCAGTTACAGCCTTTTCCACCGGTTGGGAACCGGTTCAGTTCAGAACCAATTCTTAGTCCACAAGCCAGAGCTCCAAAATTGGAACGTTAATTATGAATTGAGTGTGCAAAACCATATCTATAATTGTTTATAGGATCAATATACATTAATATATGATAACCCTTCCACAGTAGTATCTTTTTTTTCATATTAGGTTTTTCATATTTTCCTATATAATGCCTAATTTGCATACATTTGTAATACAATAAATCATTGTCTTCATCATCATCACCAGACTTCCCGGTCCTTCATTGCCATCCCCAGTTCCTGCTTACTGATGCATGTGTCCCTAGCGATCACATCAGGGAACAGTTTTCTACCTCTGGTCTGCTTTGAGGCAGTATTCCAGAGAAGAAGGGAAGATAGAACCTCATGATCAGCTCTGTAGCAGTGGCCAGCAAACTGTGTTCTTCTGGATTGGACTAGTGAAGAAACACGAGGAAGGTTGCCATATATTAGAAAAGTCAATGGGTGGTTCTTCCAAGAGAGATTTTGCACTCTCATTAGAAGGCGAGCCATTTCTCTAATTTCTTTGAATCATAATTGATTCATAGTGATTTGGAGAAAATTATCTTTTATACCATTCATGGTATAAAAGTCAATCAGATATATAGTTATGTTAAACTACATTAGGCTCGCTTATTGTTAGATGGCTTCTTAATTAATTGCTCACTAATGTTTGTTTACTAACCAGGGTTTTTTACAGTTTTTCTAAAAATATAGAAAATAAAGATCTACATACGTACTTGTAGATCGGCTATTTTCGCTATAAATGCAGGTAAAACGTAAGAAAACCACCGTCTCAAATAAATGTGATGTTTATTGTGTGTGTTTAGGTGTGGTTGGACGCCGGCACTCAGGTCTTCTTTTCATATGCCATCTGTCTGGGTTCACTCACAGCGCTGGGCAGCTACAACAAATACAACAACAACTGCTACAGGTGAACACTCATATCAGGAAATGACTGGCACATCATGGCACTTTAATTAACCACATATCACGTATACTGGGGGGAACAGTTGGAAATTCCGAAATACATTCGTAACATTCAAAAATAGTAGATCTACAAGTAGATCTAAAGAGATTTAGTATTGAGGGAGAGCAGGCACTGGGGTACCCACCCAGGTCAACTGAGTCTATAGGGTTTAAGGGAGAACAAAATCATTTTTACAGACTGGATGTAATCTTTTTTGAGAAAGTGAACAAATTGAATATATATTGATTTATTATTGATAGGGATATCCCGATCACGTTTCTTTGCTCCCCATCCGATTCGATTTGATTTTAAGTATCTGCTGATACCGATTTTTCCCAATCCAATATGTATATTTATTAGACCACTTATGCCATATCACAATAGTACAATATCCAAAATCACAGAAAATATCCTGTCTAATATCATGATATGGATATAATATTGTTTCAAGGATGTCCCGACTCCCGATCACGTTTATTTTGCTTCCGATCCGATCATTTGAAAATGACGTGATCGGCCCCGGTTTCCGATCACCCGATCAGATCGGCAATCGGCACAACCCGAATTATTTACGAACCATTTTGGAAACGAACGATTCCATTGCTTGGCTAACAACAACAAACGACTGTTTTCCAGAGACTGCGTGTCGCTGTGCGTCCTGAACAGTGCTACAAGCTTCGTGGCGGGCTTTGCCATCTTTTCCATCCTGGGTTTCATGGCGTACGAACAGAACGTCGACATCTCGGAGGTAGCGGAGTCCGGTGAGTCACCCAACAAGCTTTACCCATGATTAAAGGGACATTTCACCACTGGAAGAAACTGCAGTCACTCAATGTTAATAGTATTTGTAGTAGATAACAGTAGCACAATTTGAAATTTGCACCCTATGGCCAGAACAATAATGAAGTGTTTCTGTGTCCTAAACATCATTCAAATAAGCTCTGGTTGCAAAAGTGGCCCTTTACGACCTGAGAACTGATTCTACAAAATGTCTTGACGTGGTGATAGACAGGAAAGGAGGAGAGAGAGACAGGGAGTGACATACAGCGAAGTTCATCAGGAACTGGACTCAAACCCGCAATGCTGCATTAGGAGCCTGTAGGTACCCGGACCGCTGCGCCCGCCCGGGCCCGCCCGGGCCCTCCCAGGCCCATGTTGTTACTTTTAGTTCCCCGCATGTGTTTTATTTCTTTTAATAGTCCATATTCATTTTAGAATGGAAGTCGATGCCACTGAGATGCGGGTGCCCAGATTTCAAGAGGACTGACTTTGGACTTCTTTATTTGAATGTGTTCTTCTTTCCAGCAAGTGTTTCGGATGTGCATAAACCTTTTACAATATGTCCTTATATTTTCAATCAACTGGTGATTTGTCCTGTCTTCATTCAGGTCCCGGGCTGGCGTTCATAGCCTACCCTCGTGCTGTGTCCATGATGCCATACTCTCCTGTCTGGGCGGTTCTGTTCTTCATCATGATCGTTTTCCTGGGGCTGGACAGTCAGGTATAGACCTTACAGCATTGTTTCTCAAACATTTTCATGTATTTGGCTGTGGACCCCATCTGAAAAATGTTGTACCGGGTTCCCCCATAAAAGAAGATAATTGTGGTGTTAAAATATTTCAATATTATTAGATTTTTTTCACAAATTGACAAGTGGTACTGGCGGGAGGTCAAAATCTATTACACCCCCGAGCAAGTAGGGGTGCTCAATTTTCCCAAGGGTAAAATGTTTTCGCACTGGTGCGGTGGACCCGGGTTTAAATCGTGGCATTGATGTTACCGAGTGCAGCTTTAATGGTTAATGTGGTTAAACGCTAACGTGACATGGATGCGTTCCAGGTCTCAATGGATTAAGTGGCGTAAACATGGTTTTGAACGTGTGTTGTCAGTTTGTGTGCGTGGAGAGCCTGGTGACGGCCATAGTGGACATGTACCCTGAAACGTTCCGCCGCAAGAACCGCAGGGAGCTCTTCCTGTTGGTGGTGGCGTTCGTGTCTTTCCTCATGGGCCTTGTGATGCTGATGGAGGTGAGGCCCACACACTACACATACTGTACACATACTGTACACATACGCAGCGTTTTATGATGGCGACGATAGGAATGCCATTTGTACAATTTCTTTGCATTTTAACCCTAACCCTGAAGCTCAAAATAGCCGACGTATAAGCTCACAACAGGCAAAATGCCTGAGCAGAACACACACACACACACACACACACGCACATGCACACTCGTGCACAAATAGATGAATGGACGCACACACTTCCTGTGCCTGACGCTGGGGGTCACACCTGGGAGGTTGTGGGAGTATAATCCATGTCAGGATGCTCTGTTCTGGAGAAATAAACTGTTCATGCAGTTCACTCATTTTTGCCTCTGACACAGCTGCCTTCCAGAGCTCTCTCTGCAGCGTGTTAATGTAGGAGAAGAATTTTTAGAACCTGCTTTTCGCATTTAGAGCGTTTTTCTTTTCAATTCGTCACATCAGGAATTGAGGAATGGCGTGACATACAATATTCAACCTAAGTAATTAGAATGATCTAGAATTGTTTGATTCCCAAACTTTCTTGTCCCCAGAGGGAGTTTTGGGGCATGTTATTTGCTTTGATTTGTAGTATTTATTTGCTTTGTTTTGTCTTGACCTGTTCTGTCCACTCCTCCTACTACTCAGAGTTCAATTAACACTCTGGACTGTGCCTACTGTATTTATGTCCTGTAAAATGAGGTCACATAGTCATTGTATACTCAGTGTATATCTCTGTCTCTTTACAGGGTGGAATGTACGTCTTCCAGCTCTTTGATTACTATGCAGCCAGCGGCATGTGTCTTCTCTTCATGGCCATCTTTGAGACCGTCTGCATTGCCTGGGTCTATGGTGAGTTGTCCTGTAGATGTCCCATAGGTCCTTAGAAGCACCTCTTACATTAGAAGTAATAACAAAAAGAAAGTAGTTTCGGGTAGGCGCTTATTGGTGATGTTCTTTTAATATATATTATGTAATAATGTAATACTTGACATATTACTCATTCAAAATGAAAAGATATAAACAAAAAAAGAACTTTATCCACAATATTCAATGCATGCTAACTCTGAAGAGGAGAGGAAGATTGGATATTTATGTGATTAAATTAAATTAAGCTCCATTCTGAGTATGTCGTGTTGTTTAGCCATGTCTAACCATTTTCCAAAACATACTGTAGTTTGGTTGTCCTTATATTTTCATTTTTATTTTTACATCCATGCTGCTGCTGCTACTGATTATTATCTTGTTATATTCTATTGTGGTGTTAGCACAGTCTTTGCAGGACGTGTATGCCACCTAACGTTTCGCTGCTTGATTCTTATACTACTCTTGATGGTCTATGTTTATGTACAAAGCTGTAAATGGACAACAACATACAGCATATTGACGCCGCTATCCCTGGTTCCTTTAAGACCCAGTGTTGTAAGCCGTGTCCTTGTTTCTCTTCCGGCTATTATCCCAGGTGCGGATCGCTTTTACGATAACATCGAGGACATGATTGGCTACCGACCAGGACCTTACATCAAGTACTGCTGGTTGTTCTTCACCCCAGCCACATGCATTGTGAGTGTCAACACAACACGACGCATGATCACAACGGGTTGTGGACATGTAGATCCTAGACTTGTTATTTTTTCATCTTTATTTTTATTTTATTTTTTCCAAAAAAAGGGTTAATGTGATTAAACGCTATATCTACTCCTTCCCCCTGCAGGGTACATTTGCCTTCTCACTCATCAAATACACCCCTCTGAAGTACAACAACGTGTATGTGTACCCGTGGTGGGGCTACTTCGTGGGCTGGCTGCTGGCTCTGGCTTCCATGATCTGCATCCCCATGTGGATGATCTACAAGATCAGCATCACACAGGGGACACTCAGAGAGGTGACTGATCATCCACTACGTTTCAAACTGCTGTGTCATTTCATTGTCATGGGCAAAATCTCATCTTTTACCAGGGGGAATTACAGTTTATGTAGCATTGGAAAATTGTGGAAGAGATAGTCTGGATTGAGAGACAGGTTCCCTGGTGTATCTGTGTCAACCTGTGAAATGCTTCCTGGCTAGTAGTGCCCTTGACCATTCCAGATGATGAGAATCTTGGTCTTAGCTCGTTTGCTTTGACCACTTATACCCCCTGTAGTTTGACCACTTTTTCCATCATCAATTCAGCACTGTGTTCTGCCGTGTGTTGTATTTTAAAAGTTAAAGAAAGTAGCACAAACTAAAGCTCACAATGCGTGTGTGTGTCTGTCTATAGCGTGTCCGGCTGCTCATCACGCCATCTGATGACTTACCAAAGACCAAGCGGGAGCAGGAGAGGATGATGGTCATTTTTGCTCCTGAGGGTGACGGCACCGCAACGAACATGAACGGCTACTTCCCCGTGCCCGAGAAAGACTCCAACATCTGAGGTTCCGTTGTTGAAAGAAAATGTGTTTTTTTTTCCAACAGCCTCGCAAAATCTTCAGCACGTCGAACTCTGGCCTGCTTCTTGAAGCTGGCCGTGTGTGTGCCTTTCTCTCCTATCCCTCCGTTGTCCTTTCTTGAGAAGGAGAAATGCGGAGATGATATGATATACAGTAGTAATCTGTAGTGTTAGGAAGTACTGGAATACATGTAAAGGGATTGGATTATTCTGATTACCACATGGACAAAACCACCTACCGTATAATGTGTTACAGACAGTGTTCAACTTTAGAATATAGTAGTTAAAGGTATAGGTTAAGTGATCTTCTTTGGTTAAAATAGGTGTTAAATGGCTCTATATTCTGATACTACTGCTATTAGAATACTAGTAGTAGTAGTAGTAGTAGCATTGCGTATGTGTTCGGTAACAGGAGTCTCCATGTCTCTCCAGCTCTTTAATACATTTCCAGGTTGGGATACCAATTTGATCCGAACTCAGTCAGGATACTGATTAACAAGTGACATTGGAAGTGTTGACGGAAATAAGTGAGCAGACAAAATTGATCTGTAGTGTAACACTATAAAAATTAAGCCATTACATGGGTATTCTCTCCTGATTGGCTGTAATTTTGTCACCTACCTGAAAATGTATTTTCCCTGTGACTGAACAAGCATACAGAGCTTTAACCTTGGAACAAATCTTAGGTACCTACCTTTAATTACTTACTGGATTACAGAGAAACATATTTACTGGGACATGGCGTTTTAAACTGTACAAACAAGTTGTGAATTGGTATAAATATATATTGTAAGTGTATCTATCTTGTTAAAGGATTTCTGATTAAGTTGAAAGTGGATGACATTACTGACAACAAGTAATTAGCCCTTCACTAAATCCCACCCCAAAAGGTGATTGTCCAATGCCAATCCAAATAGTTTAGCAACGGTTGCTATGCAGGTCAAGCTTTCTTCGCTGCTAACGTGCCTATTGGACAAGGATGGGTTGGGGAGGGACTTAGTGAAGGGCTAATTGTCCTTCCCAGCCGTGGCAATGTGAAGAATCGATCAGAGGTTGTTCTAAGGAGCTTAGGTTTCTCAACTTTATAGCCAATACATTTTGGCTCATTTTTCCTCCTTTTTCATTATCGACACAATATCAACATTGAGATATTTGGTTGTCTGTTGTCTCGCACAATAATACTGAGATTGGTATACAGGATTTATGGGTACAGTAACAGTACATTTTTATTTTTTTGTCTCTTTTATCACTCCATCATTTCACGATGGGTATTAAGACTTTGTATATTGTTATATTATTCCTATATGGCTCAAATAATTGTTACCTTTTCCTTCTTTACTTTACAGGATTGATGGTAAACTATTATGCTGTACAGTATTTGCAAATGAGACTGAGAGGCTGTATGCTTGATGTTGCTAATCAATGGAAATGTGTTGTGATGTGTGAAAATTGTTCTATATTATTAGCCTATCATACATATACTGTATATGACTAATATGAAATGTGTACATTTTAGTTTTTTTTTGTGTATAACATAATATGACTGTACAAAGATATGCAGATTGTGTAAGTACCTTTTGAAATAAAGATGTACAAATTAACTGAGTTATGTTATCCTGTTTCTATTTTTATGATTTGCTAATGTTATTTTTGTGATCATATCTAGGTTATATTTTGTGTTTGATGTTTTATTTATTTATTCAATATGTTAAAAACATCCTCACACTGGGTTAATGCTCCGGTAGCCAGATCTGGGCCAATTATGTCGTGTGTGTGTGTGTGTGTGTGTGTGTGTGTGTGTGTGTGTGTGTGTGTGTGTGTGTGTGTGTGTGTGTGTGTGTGTGTGTGTGTGTGTGTGTGTGTGTGTGTGTGTGTGTGTGTGTGTGTGTGTGTGTGTGTGTGTGTGTGTGTGTGTGTGTGTGTGTGTGTGTGTGTGTGTGTGTGTGTGATTTCTTTTGGAGTAATTTCCCTTGTAATATTCACTGTGTCCACATGAGGACGATGGAGATGACGGAATGAAAAGGATTGACTCAGGCCCATCAGCAGTGTACTCTCTGCTGCCCCATCTGGCGGAGTCAGGTTAATCAGCAGTAGCACACCAAAGCAATCTTTTGACTTGGTCAGAAGTACTATAGCTTTAAGACGGGGTCAAGCCCAAAAATAAAAAAGATATACGCAATATACACAATGAGCTATATAAACAATGATGACTGAAATTAATAACAAATAAAGTCATAAATAAAAATCACACCTGTGTGAATTGAGGGGCGCTCTTATCATCACATTATACAAACATTACACAAATGGGCTTGCCCAGGTGGGTTTTAATTAGATACTACCCAAGCCAGAGGTCATCCCAAAGCTGCTAATTTCTGTGTGGTTGACATGGCGTAGGTAGACTGGAGATGACGTCAGTTTGTTTGGTTACGCTCATTGGCTGAAGGGGTTGTTTGTCAACGCTGTAGTCCCAATTGCAATTTCTGTGACGTGGCCAAAAAAACGCTGAAAAGTGGATCGAGCAAATCATAACAATTTACTCATCGAGAGATCTAAAGGTCTTTTGATGCTAGCAGCTGACTTAGAACTGGTGCGGACCAGGGGAATCCGACGCGATGTGATTTCTGCCCAGTGCTCTGAATGTCAAAGTGAAGAAATTCAATCAAGCGCGGGTAAACGGCGGGAGCAAAGGGGGTCTAAATGCCCTTGGGGCTTGACCCCCTATAATAATAAATATAACTGCAAGCAGGGATAATATGAGTCAAGGCTCATGTGTAAAACAGATCCATGGATTTTGGCCAAATGAGGCATGAGTTATGTCTGTTCAAAGGTTTCATTTTCCAACGATTGCTATAGCGCCCCCTTTGGCCAATTGGAGTAAGACTGTTTTCAGCAGCACCATTTGGCATGATCCTCTACCATGCTATAATGTGTCATAAACATGTGACTCCGCATGTATGTATTAGGGCAGGGCAGAAGAAGAATTTTCATAAAACTGCAATATTCATTGGTTCATAAACGCTTCATTTGTTCACTTACAAACTGTTTTTCATATAATTAAAAATGGCGGGCGATCTAAAGGTCAGAGGTCAAAAGTAAAGACCTCATCTAACCCTGGATAACCATACATGGAGAAGACTTCACCTAGATCTGCATGTATGGAGCTGACCTGTTCTGACATTCCATATGTTGATCCCTCCCCACCCGTCCTTAATTCCTGTTCTGACATTATGTTGATCTGTATCTCGAGTATGGGCACTGATGACGCGGAGGAGAGAACACGCCCCCAGCGCCCACGGTGTCCCCAGCGGGAATCGAACCCAGGACCTTCTAGCTGTGAGGCAACAGCACTATACCGACTGTGCCACCGTCCCCCCTTTTTTTCTCTCCCTGGAAAAAAAACGTCCCCCCCTCTCTTCTGTGTATTGCTCAGCCCCGCCCCCTCCACATCTCTATCTCTCCATTAGTATAGAACAGGCTCACCTCTCTCTCTCTCTCTCTCTCTCTCTCTCTCTCTCTCTCTCTCTCTCAGGCATAGCACTCAGCTGTATATTGAGTCAATCCATTACATTTAATTGGAGGTCCTGCAATTTGATCTCTCGCTCGCACGCACGCACGCACGCACGCACACACACACACACACACACACACACACACACACACACACACACACACACACACAGACAAAGGGCATGACGTGTATAATTGCATACCGACATTGCACTAGTACCTACAGTATCTATTACATCTGCACGTATAAAGCCCAGCCCACACCAATATGATTCACGATGCCACAACACTGTTGCATGCAGAGAGAGAGATTACAGCTATCTGGATTGCCCATTGCAGCTTGGTGCAGTCTGATGTGGGATTCTGTTTGCAAGTTGCAACTTGTCGCGTCGCGAATCAGTGGCGCTGAACGACATTAAGGGTTTCATGAACAAATGAGATAAACCTGAATAGGCTGCGAGTGCGAGTGCTTCCTCTAGGAAGGATGATTTGGCCCTGAATTGACCCTAAGCTTCAGGCATGCCTGTGTTGTTATCTGTATCCGTCTTTCTGCGTGTTTTGCCCAGATATGGAGATGACCGACATTATAGATGACTGTAATACTACACTATAGTAACAGTGACATTACTGAAGATGACATCAACATGTTGACATCACCACTCTTTCGTTTGGCAGCGGAAAAAGGCAATGCTGTATTGTTTCGTTTATTTCCATCTTTATGGAAGATTTGTACTATAATCCAGAAATTATGTTAATGTTAACACGGCACAAGCAGCATGGTTCACTGTAGTTCTTGTTGTCAAAAAGTGACATATGACATCTATCTATGAGGTCAGTATTATGACATTGGTCTTATCCATATTTGTGCATATTTGGGCTCAGTGTGTGTGTGTGTGTGTGTGTGTGTGTGTGTGTGTGTGTGTGTGTGTGTGTGTGTGTGTGTGTGTGTGTGTGTGTGTGTGTGTGTGTGCGTGCGTGCGTGCGTGCGTGCGTGCGTGCGTGCGTGCGTGCGTGCGTGCGTGCGTGCGTGTGTGCGTGCGTGACATCAGACCAGAACTCTGGTCAGCGTATTTAAGGTGTGGAAATGACTTCACACTTCCACTTCATTAGAAAAGGTCAGAAAGAGGTAGATAAGAGAGGTGGGAAAATATTACAGCAGCAACAGGACCTAAACTCCATCCCCATCATAGTCCATGAGAAACTGCAGCTTTAACCATGAACCGCCACTCCTGGAAGGAGTGACGTCGCAATCTTCTCAGGTGTCCTGTCCTTACACCTGCGCCTTCACTTTTCTCCATGATCACATGAAGAAGAGCCACAACGACCTCTATGGCCAACTCCTGCGGAATGAACAGAGAGTCTCCTGTTCAGAGTTCCCATATGCCTGTGCCGGATCGTTCCTCCATGAGCACATGAGGAAGGACCACAACGACCTCTACGGCCAAATGCTGACGAATTGTGGACAGATCTCCTCGGCGGCCCGTCTGCAAATCATCATCTCTGTAACGTGGCAGAAACATGGGGACACAGATGAAGTGAGATCTTTCGGTCATCGGCTTCTTGCCGAGACTTTAACTCGGCCAGGAGACGTGAAGGCATATCGCCCGACTGGCACAGGAAAGAAAACGCATGTGTGTAAACAGTGCTGTCGGAGCTTCAGTCAGTCAGGTCACCTGAAGACGCACCAGCGTATCCACACAGGAGAAAAGCCGTTCCAATGTAAACTCTGTGACAAGAGTTTCAGTCAGGTAAGTAACCTGTGGACTCACCAGCGTGTCCACACTGGAGAGAAACCCTTCCACTGCACACAGTGTGACAAGAGTTTTAACTTGTTAAGTACGCTAAAGAGACACCAGCATCTCCACACAGGAGAGAAACCGTTCCAATGTAAACTCTGTGACAAGAGCTTCAGTCAGCTATGTAACCTGAGGACACACCAGCGTATCCACAGTGGAGAAAAACCGTTCCGCTGCAAACAGTGTGACAAGAGCTTCAACGTGTCCAGCACTCTGACTAGACACCAGCGTATCCACACCGGAGAAAAGCCCTTCCACTGTAACAGGTGTGACAAGAGTTTCAGTCGGTTGGATATTTTGAAGGAACATCTGCGCACCACCCTCCACAACTCTCACCATAAATAACTCCAGCATGTGGGATCCCCCCCCACCCGCCCGCCCCCCGCAACGGTGGTCCCCACATGATGACTGTGAAGTGACAATTTAAGGCCTTTTTAATAAAAAGAAAAGAAAGATCGAAAAAGACCATTACTGCATCAAAAGGCTATAGAACAACTAACTGGTCAAACTGTCAAAACACATAAGAGGCGAGGCAAACCAATTTCAATTCTTACAATTCCAAATTCATCAGGGTGGGGGGTCCCCAGTTGAAATATGATTCAACTAAATGGCTTCATACGAACCATCCAAAACGAACATGAAGGTGATGTGGACCTTCAAGGTCGCGTCCAGTTCATGTCTATTTCAGACCAAAGCATACTTCCGGTTGACGGTTGTCTGCTTCTTTGTCTCGTGACCTGTGAACTCTATGACTCACATGCCGTCACAGGGGCAGAATTAATTGCAAAACAAATCCCGTTCATTTCAATGGAGAAATTCACAGGGCATGGCGGAATAAAGAGTGGAAATAACATAGTGGGTTAGTCCACAATTATCTATAATCCCTGCATAAATGTTCGAAATCTGTGTGTGTTTGTCTCGTGCACAACTGGAGGACTGTCCGACTCCGACCAATTGACTTCGAACCCTATAGTGAAGTTATCAATTATGATGTCATCTCTAGACTGGCCTCCAAGTGTAATCAACAGCTTAACTGTAATTGCATAATCAAGGGGTTTGCATTAGCTCTGGTCCATTGCATTTAGAGCTATGTTACTCTAGACTTCCGCCGTTCGCATGAATGCAGACCACCAGCCTCTCGTCTTTAGCGTAAATAAAAATAACGTTTTTGTAGCTTTTAGGAGAATAAAGGGTGGGTTCATATTCTTGTCATTATAGGCAACAAAACCTACACAAAATATAGCAGACTTACAAGATTACCACTTATGTTGTGATCTTGAAGATTATGCTATTTAGCTATTTTCACATAATACCATTGTATGACAAAGTTTACAACAGAGAGACAAAGAAGAGCAAAACAGAGTAATTAAGCTAATATGATACTGATAGGATTATAAAACTGGTCAGCATATCATATGCACAGCATATTATATACACCATCAGCATTTATCCATAACTGCACTTGTATATTGTGCACTTGCAGTCTCTGGTGTAACATTAGTGTAATGACTAAACTGATTATATTATATGAGCATGCACAGATCATGCCTGAGCTGAAAAGGGTTCTTTGTTGTTGTTGTTGTTGTTGTTGCTGCTGTTAAGTTGTTAATCCGATTCAGATCAGAGTCAGACTAATCAATGTAGTTGGTTTAAAAAAGATCACACCTGTGTGAAGTGAGGGGCGCTCTTATCATCTTACAACATCGAGGAGGGAATTCGGTATAGCTTGGAGCATGATGTAATGATGATGTAAAACAAACGGTGTCAAAACAAACATTAAATTGTCTTTATTGTTAATGGGATTTAATGTTTGTGTTATGGACAAAACAAACATTTATTTCTCTTCATTGTCAATTGCGTTTTTAAAACAAAATTGAACAAAAAAACAAACATTAAACCTGGATATAGAGGGGCTAGCGCCCCTCAATAATCAGAATTTATTCACTTCATTGATTTGTTGATATAGGCCTAAAGAATATATTAATATAAGGTTTTCTAGAATAGTTGATTAATTGAAAAAGTCAAAAAAAACAATTGATAGTTTTATCCCTATCCACAACCCATTAAGTGGTTCTGACCCTCAGTGCCCTATGTGCTGTTCTGTTCTGTTGGGTTGGGTTCGGATTGATTCTGTTTTGTTCCGGGGATTGATTGATTGATTGATTGATTGATTGATTGATTGATTGATTGATTGATTGATTGATTGAAATATTTATTAACAGTTTGCAGAATTACAGTACATTTCAAGCACAAACTCAATACAAAGACTGTTAGCTGTGAGTGGACGACCCAATTAAGCATTACACTTGTTTACAAGAGGGTCCACCATGTTCAATTCATCATAAAGGAGGTAAAAAGGGAAAAGAAACATATACAGTGAGGGGAAAAAGGGAGGGGCGGTGGGGGGGATTCAGATTTTACGGGGGCCAGTTTCGAATTGCAGCCGTCCGTAGGTAACCTTTGAGAGCGGTTTTGAAGGAGTCAAGGGATTCACATGTCTTAATGACTGTTGGTAGGGCGTTCCACATTTTGGTGGCGTAGGAGCGAAAATAATTTAGTCCCTTGTTTGTGCCGAATCTGGGTTGGTTGGGTTGATTGATTGATTGATATTGGTTGGTTGGTTGGTTGGTTGATTGGTTGATTGATTGATTGATTGATTGATTGATTGATTGATTGATTGATTGATTGATTGATTGATTGACCACCAAGCGCAGTAACTCATATATTTTACTCGGTCTCCCTGGGCAACCAACCAGCCAATCGCAGCGCAGCCGTCTCCCCAGGCTATGGCATCCAGACTCTACCTTTCTATTTGTGGCTGATCAGGGGAAGGGGGAGGAGTGACCGAAGAGAAGGAGGAGAAGATGGGGGGAGGAGAAGGACGAGAGGAGTGGAGGAGGAGGTCTCCTATCTATTTGTGAGCACAGTGGAGACCACAGGAGGAGCGGCGCCATGTTGACCAAGAAAGCCCCCTGCTCCGAGCTCCTTCCTACCGGTGAGTCCTGCCTGTCCTCCCCGCCTCAGCCTTCACACAGCCCGGCTACACTGTGTGAGACACACCGCCTCACTCCCGGAACCCCCAAACGTCTCAGCCAGGGCGTCATTATTAACATTACTAATAAAACACATGGAATGTGTTCACGTCGACGTCCCTTTCCCTTTGGAATTACGTCATTTTTGTTAAAATACGTCATATTTGTCGAGCAACATGCTGATGCTATGTAATAACGTTATACGTCTGTAGTAACCAGTAAGTGGACACGTAACGTAACATGTGTAATAACATGTACAATTCTATAAACGACATGAATCTGTGATATTTATATTGCGTGTAAATGTGTCGTATGCGTGTTTTGTCAGTTAAAAATGTGTCTTTCGGTGTGGTTTCATGTGTTTTTAGCATTAGCAGCATGCTAATAGGCCCTCGGAGCCTCCGCGTTTCCGGGGGGTGAGACCCTTCAGAGGGAACCAGCTAAACCCCGATACGAACCACACACACACACACACACACACACACACACACACACACACACACACACACACACGGTTATAACTAGCTCTGGTCCATAGCTCTAATGCCTTCATGAAGCCAGTCATTACTTATTAGAGCTATCTATGGACAAGAGCTAAGTTATAACCTATAACAACAAGACAACACCACGTTCCTTTATCCGTTTATGTTCCCCCTTCAAGATGAATGTAACGACAAGGAAAGTCCTGCATGAAAGTTGTACTGATTTATGTACTGATCATGGGTAACCTATTTATTGATCTGTAGTAAGTAGGCTAATGCAGGGTATTAGCCAGTATTAAGTACTGTGACACTACCCCACTGTTGAGCCTGAGGACTAATTATGCAATAATGCAATTATAATAATGATGTAAAATAAACAAAACAGACACGTGGTTAGGAGTGGGTTATGGGACTCTGGTCTTTGTCTAGCTCTAGAGCTCCTCGCACAGTACAATCCTTAGTGTTTGTAATTACTTTAACTTACTTTAGCCCTGAGTGTGTGCAGTGTGCACTGCAGATTCAAGGGTCCATTTGGTTAGATCTCTGAGTTACAAATGGATATGGATATTACAGTGTATGAACCTACAGTAAATCACCAGGGGTAATTGTGTTATTCTCCTCTCTTGCTATTGGTGTAGATATTTGAACACAAAGGTACCAGGAACTTAAAAAGACATTTAAGCAACACATTCAGAATTAACCTTCCTGGCATTCCTACTTCCCTCAGACTGTGTTTGTTGTTTGTTTATGGAGTGTGTTTGTCTGTGTTTTGTGGCCAGAACCTTCTTGTCAGCCAATGGCAGATTCAGGGAAAACGTTCCTGGCTTCAGTACAGAGGAGTTTATTTTAAGAGTCTGTGGTTCGCTTCTAACATGATTTCTGTCAGTTTGAAGGCCTCTCATATGTTGGAGAATGGACAATAACTAGCCGGCTGGTTTGAGGTTGTGAGCCTGGTTGTCATTGTGCAGTTGAAAGATGATTTGAAAAGTTGCGACGAAAGCAGTCAATGGACAACAGATTATTGAACCACTTGAACCCGATTCTGCATTCAGTGAACATTCAGTTGACGCTCTTCACCTGTAGTAGTATAGTAGTACCCGTCCTGGGGTGGAGTTGAGTCTTGGGGGACCCCAGGCAGTCAACTAACCTGACATCACACACGTAACATCACGCTGTGATGTTACGTGTTGTAAGCTTGTATTTACACTTAGTAGTTGTAAGATGAATTATGTATGGCTTTCGTGGTTAAATGCTGACATTAGTGTTTAAATGCAGAAGCAAGTGTTACAGCATACCTCATTACGATGACTGGTTAGTAATGTGATTGCTTGGTCACTCCAACCCATTGAGCTATAAGTAACTTAAGTAAGTAGCCTTTACCATGTGGCCCCATAGGTCAGGAGCCTATCTCCTGTTTCCGTAGGGTGAGGCAAATCGATGTACAGTTAGTAGAAGTATCCCTCCTGGACATGACGCTAGTATGTGTCCCATAGAGATGTTCTGAAAATACCAGTTTCGGAAAAAACTGCAGATACTGCCTGAAATGCTGGTATCGGCGAGTATGCCGGTCCATGCTAACCCATCCCATGTCATTTATTACACGATATGTCATTTAGAGTCATCAATTATATTAAAAGTTTCAGTTGATGTTGCACTATTGTTTTATACTGTATTATTTTCATTATTATTTTACTAACTTGTAGCTGCATGGAATCGGTTCATCTCTGTCGCAGAGACTTACCCCCATTCCAACCCTTGAGCTATACAGGGAGAACCCCTAACCTTGCTTGCTCGACCCGTTGAGAGTTGTTTGGCTAACCGTCAGTCTGTGGGTTGTCAAACAGGTTTGACTGACACAATGTGATGTGCTTTGAGATAAGATACCTGCTGTCTATGGAGAAGACGCTATTCCAATGACTAATCTCGGTCTGTTTGTCCGTCCGTCTGCTTGTCAGGTAAAGGGGGTGAGACAGTGTCTCAAGAGGCCTCCCCTGTCAGCCTGCCCCTCCTCCACCACAACAACAATCCTCTGACGGTACGCGTACACACACGCACACACGCACGCACGCGCGCGCGCGCGCACACACACACACACACACACACACACACACACACACACACACACACACACACAGTGTTAACATTCTAAAGCATACAGTACATCAGTAATATTTTGTTGCCAAATTCAGTGGTCGATAATCTTGGAAGCTGAAAATGCCATGACCATATCACATTGCATGACATCACTCTCACATTTGTTTTCATTTAAAAAAAATCACACCCATGTGAAGTGAGGGTTGATCTTATCATCATACATCATCTCATTCCGGCCAATCAGAATTTGCGCCCTCACCTTCGTCAATTCAATGTTTGTTACGCAATGTTTGTGTTTACACAAACACTCAGAATTGTCCATTCATTGTCAATGGGATTTATTGTGTAGGACAAAGTTTGTGCACATACACCAAAAGCTGGACATAGGAGGGGCTAGCGCCCCTCAAAAATAAATAAAAACAACATATTTGAGACAATTTTTCATTTTTACCGAAAATCAGGATTTTAGTTTTTGGCAAAATAGAACAGCCCTAGACTAGTAGACTCGACATCCATTCACACAGTAAACTATACATTAGACTCGACATCCATTCACACAGTTAACTATACATTAGACTCGACATCCATTCACACAGTAAACTATACATTAGACTCGACATCCATTCACACAGTAAACTATACATTAGACTCGACATCCATTCACACAGTAGACTATACATTAGACTCGACATCCATTCACACAGTAAACTATACATTAGACTCGACATCCATTCACACAGTAGACTATACATTAGACTCGACATCCATTCACACAGAAGACTATACATTAGACTCGACATCCATTCACACAGTAGACTATACATTAGACTCGACATCCATTCACACAGTAGACTACATTAGACACAAAATCCATTCACACAGTAGACTATACATTAGACACAACATCCATTCACACAGTAGACTATACATTAGACAGACAGTAGAATATACATTAGTAGAGCAGATAGTGCTCATAGCGTATGTTGAAAAGGTCAGATGTTATCTATCTTAGCAGGTGTGTTCCAGTGTTGATGCTAAGAATAGCATTGAGCACTGCACTGTAAAAGTCTGATTGGTTTATAGCATGGTTGTAAGGACACAAACGCACTGCTACACTGACAAATATTGAAGTGTTATTATTGCAGTTTTAATGTATTCTGATCTATTTTTAATATAATATTAGCGCTGGTGGTAATGAAATACAGACGGATATCCCTTTCTACATGCTGTATTGTTATCACGTACAGTTACAGTCATGTAAAGTCTGTAGTATGACAGACATGCCAAACTTGTATGTGTATGTTCTGCTGCATGGAACAAAGTTGTGTGTGTGTGTGTGTGTGTGTGTGTGTGTGTGTGTGTGTGTGTGTGTGTGTGTGTGTGTGTGTGTGTATCTGATGGTCTAAAATTAGTGTGGCAGCAGGCTGTTTGAGGGGTGACCACACAATCACACATACTGACACACAGATCTACTGTGTGTGTGAGAGGACATTTGTGCTACTTGGCCGATATCGTTGTAACCACTTAAGTGCCCTATATACTTTGTTTAACAACGAGTAGCCGCTTAATGCGCTCCCTGCTGCTCACAGCGCGCTGCGATGCGACAGTTTTGACAAATCCATCATTTTGTTAAAATGATAAATTGTGATTTATTTCTTTTTCTTTTTAATGCTTGTCTTTAATGACATGCTCGTAATGGGGACACCAGATTGAAAGTGGTTTATATGTGAAATGCATCAAGGCACTTGGGTAAAGATTCGGCTGCAATCAACACGGTTAAAACTAGGGATTAAAAATAAAATAAAATAAAGACGCTAGAGAAGCTACTTTGTAGTAAGTAGCTAAGTAGCTATGTAATTTTCTTTGCCGCTAAGGAACTAGCCATGCGTGACTGAGGCAGCTTGATGTAGAAGACCGCTAGTATCTCCCCTGTATGTGACGCTAGTTATGTGTCAAGGACTTGCCCTCAATCCAGCCCTTGATGCCCCCCCCTCCACACACACACACACACCCACACACACACACACACACACACACACACACACACACACACACAGGTTTGTACATACAGTACCATACATATCCTTGTGGGGATATTAAAAAAAATGTTTTGGGGAAAACATTTTTAACCCTGAATCATTTTTTACCCATGAAAATGTCTCTTTCCCCCAATGAGACCTGATCTCCAAAGTGTGTGTGTGTGTGTGTGTGTGTGTGTGTGTGTGTGTGTGTGTGTGTGTGTGTGTGTGTGTGTGTGTCTATTTCTATCAGTCATCATGACCTGCTTCTGAACCCACACCTGTTGGAGAGAGACACACACACACACACACACACACACACACACACACACACACACACACACACACACACACACGCCTGGCAAGGCAGGAATAGAACTAGCAGCCTACATGAATAATACAATTAGCACTCAAAACCCCTGTACCCCGTTCATTCATTAACCCTTGGGCAAGGCGGAGGCAGTACTGGCATAATGGAACACGAACACACACACACACACACACACACACACACACACACACACACACACACACACACACACACACACACACACACACAGCTCTCCATTAACCACTTAAACCCTCTATACTTAGTAAACTAATGCTTAGTTGACCCACTCTGGTCCGCTCTTTTTTTCCACTCTACACCGAATCTCTTCACTGAAAATAGCAGATATACAAGCTCACAACATGTCACATTTGCAACACATTGTGAGCTTGTAGATCTACTATTGTTGGCAAATGTCCCCCCCCCCCCCAGAACAACAATGCTAGGGTTCAAGTGGTTAAAGTAGTTGGATTATATAGCCAGTAAAGGGGTGTGTGCATGTGTGTGCAAATCTTTAAATCGTCTTTGACCTTAGAGTGACCAAACTAGCACTAACTCCATCCACTTGCTGCAGTATGGAATCAAACAACCGCTGTTGTTGTTCCGACGTCAGCGGTTACCCTGGCAGCAGAGATGAATAGCAAAACACATGAGAGACGAGAGACAAAGAGAGGAGATTATGGTACAGGAGAGAGAGAGAGAGAGAGAGATGGTAGAAATTATTTCAGTTTTCAGATCTACTGGTAAAAAGTATAGACCTCGGAGGCCTGTGGTTTGTGGGTAGTAAACTGGCTCAGTGGTTTCACTGTTCCGTGTAGGCAGGGCTGGGCGCTATGGATAAATATCACACTATACCTCAATATCAATATTAGGAAGATAATATATGTATGAGCTCACAATGTATCGCATCGTAGCTTGTAGATCTGCTATTCAAAATGAAATACAATAAAAGCCAGTGTTCCCTTTCATTAGGCCCTGCACAAACGTACAAACCCATTAATTGTGCTGCTGACTAACAGAGTCTAGAGGCCAGAACTAGAGGCAAATGAGGTTCAAGTTGTGTACCACACTCTTAACCACAAGGCCACTGAGCTGGTGTATAACAGTTTACAGTCTATCAATGTATTTAGAACTGTACAACACAGAACGTTTATTTATTTATTTCATTAAGTTTAGAGCTGCTTTAACTGATTCTGGCAGCAGGATCAATTTCCGCTCGTTGTGTCAATATCTGTGTTGCCAGGTAACGTATTTGTAAGTGGTCATTTTGTTAAGTGGTATCTATCTAGTCTTGTATGACCATTAGCCAGACATTCAGCATGCTCTTATAGGCGGAGTAGATGGAGCTGTGAAAGGTCCGTCTAGGCGAGGCATTTTTGTCAGGTGAAACCACCTGACAGAGACAGTGCACGAAAACAACGGCCGCGAGGCGCGAGGTTGTGCAACACAAACATACACGTTACTAAAATATGAATAATCATACTAATATGGACACACACACACACACACACACACACACACACACACACACACACACACACAGCGGAGACAGCGCTTATTTCACCTGTGATCATTTCTTGTTGTTACTTTTGTAGCTTTTTATTATTAGCTTGAGGGAATAATTAAGTTGGCGATTTGTTACATATGTTTCCAGCTGTGTATTATCTATCTTCTTGTATTGGTAGTCCATCATATCAGAACGTGTTCAAGTCATAAACTAGCAGAAATTAACCTGTTTTAGTTTTTAGTTTTATTTAAGTTTTTAATTTAATTTTAGTTTCTAAACCCGCCATGTCAGAACATGTTCAAGTCATAAGCCATATCATCCCTGTCTTTGTTTTTCTTTATTGTAATTACCCGAAACCCTGTACTTTTGTGGTAAAAGCGCTCAAACTTTCTTCTTTCTTGCCTTGATCTCTTTAACCCCCCCTCTCTCTTCCTCCGTTTCTTGGAAAAAACACGATGGGAACTATGCACAAAACACGAATTTCACCTACTTTTTAACTTGTGAAACTGTGATGTGACAGAGCAGCTGATTCTGATTCTTCTTTCTTTTTGCAGGGAGGTTCTAAAGCTGCCATGTCGGAACACGTTCAGGCGGCGGCGCAGCAGGTCCACGTGACCCAGCTGTTTGAGGAGAACAGCAACAAGCGTCCCGTGCTGACCTCACAGCCTAATGGGCTCACGCCACGGGGCTCCAGGCCAGGGATCCCTTTGCCCGAGCGCCAGTCGTCCTCAGATCCCGCCCACTGTCGCCAGGGAAGCAGCACGTCAATCAAGTCGACAGACAGCAAGTCAAAGGCCGCTCCCATGACCCCGGACCAGGCCATGAAGCAGTTTATGTCCAAACTCTCCTCCTTCGAACATCATGAGGTCTTCAGCTACCCTGAAGGTATTGTGTGTGTGTGTGTGTGTGTGTGTGTGTGTCGTACGATTTGTCACAAACGTTACCGCAGTGAAATTTGTTCTCCGCATTTGACCCATCTCTTGGGAGCGGTGAGCCGCAGCCGTGCCGTGCTCGGGAATCCTTTGATTAATTGATTTTGTTTTTTTTTATATTTTTGTGTGGCTTTCGCCTTTTATTTAATATTTATTTATGGAGGGATTACCAGCCAAGGTGCCTAGACCGCTGAGCCACGGTATAGCACAAATAGCAGCTCTACATACCTGCAAGCTTGTATTTTTATCTGTTCACTGAGTTCCTAGGTTTGTCACGATCATGACGATTGACGATTAATTGGCATACAAATAATTGAGATTAATGATTTCATTGTGTTCTTGTCATTGAACACGGAAACATAAAAATGACATTTCGTTTTGACTTTTAGGCTTTGTACAAAGAAATGACTGGTACCAATAATTGAAATAAATAATGAACTAAATTTACAATCTCACAAATAACATTATGCAAAATTTTGCAATTAGCTCAAAATAAATCCTGATCAGGCGATTATGTAATGATTGTGACAGGCTAGCTCAGTAGCTCTGGTCCATAGCTCTAATGCCGTTGCATTAGAGCTATGTTACCGATGACTTCCGGGGCTCGCATAAATGCAGACCAGCCTCTCATCTTTAGCGTAAATAAAAATAACGTTCTTGCTTCTCACCAATACAAAGGCGAGTTGTGTCATTAGAAAGCCTGAGCCCCCCACCACACGTATAAAAGGTACCTTTTGGCCAAAAAGGGATTATTTTTCCACCGGAAAAAAATACTTTTAGTTACTCCACTGCACCCTCTACTGATATTGCCAAGAGAAAACCCTCATACAGAATATATTTCCTCCGATGGAAAAGAAAATCCCTTTCTGGCCAAAAAGTACCTTTTTATACATGTGGTGGGTGGCTCAGAGTGCTTCCACTAAGGAAAGTAGGCTTTCTAATGACACAACCCGCCTTTGTATTGGTGAGAAGCAAAAACATTATTTTTATTTACGCTAAAGACGAGAGGCTGGTCTGCATTTATGCGAGCCCCAGAAGTCATCGATGGACCAGAGCTAGTGACAGGCCTACCGAGTCACACATAGACATGAACTGCAGCAGCTGTTACACACACACGTGGAACACTCACTCGTGCACATGCCCATACAAATGCACACAGCAAGAGCAAACATGAAGCCCTAGGATGGCCTGCACCAAATTGAAGGGTTCCTTGTAGTTGGTCCAATTTAATTGGATAAGTACACATCTGCACTGCTGTCAAAACAGGGTTGATTCCTGGGCTGGGCGGATTTTATTTACACAGTCGAGTCCGTTTATAGACATGGCCGACGGCGTTCATACCAACACAGTGCTGCAACTCTCTCCAGTGCTTAAAACAAATGCACCTCTGCAGTGATGTCATGTCACACACAGATGTTATCAATGAATTGTGTGTGGTCATTATTACTATGAAGTTTGTTTATGTGTTTGGATTTCTTTTTTCATGGTAAGCGATAACAGGGAATGAATAAACCTCAGAGCATGTGTAACGGCCAGGATTGGAACTCGGGTCTCCCGCGTGGAAAGCCAACCTCTTATTCACTAGCATAAAGGTCCCCCCTTGGCCGAGGGAGATATTAGGCTTTTGGTCATCAGGCAGAGTCTCTGAGCCACTACTGTCCTACTACACGTGTTTTCATCTGTCCTGGTTTATTTGAGTAATTACCGTATATGTAACTGCTATAAAAAATGCTGAGGCCAGAGTTCATACAGGTGAGCACTTATGGTGCATTTGGTCGGCTCTCGTCAACGTCTAAAGTCACATTATCAGGTTGAGTTCAGATGGTCATCAGCGACTGGTTGAGCGATGACATGGCCTTTGGCAAGTTGTAAATGGAGGCCTGGTGTAAGTTTGCTGTCAGTGCCATTACGTGTAGGCTGTTAAAATAATTTAAGTTATATGGGGTCATCCACCATGTGCTGTAATCATACGTCACAACTCGTAAACTCTGATATCACTGACCTTACCAGATTTGACCACTGGTATTTGCGTTTGCCAAAGTTCTGGTAGTGAAGTGGGAAATGAATGACTTAACAAGTTGACGAGAACAGGCCCTAGCACAGCAATAGTAAGGAGGAGGACAGACTTCTTTGTCCCATGAGTCTTTGTCCAATGAGCAGGCTGCAAACAAGGTCAACAAATGCATGAACAAATACAGTACAACACTGCCCCCTTTATATTTAGTAGTAGGCCGTGTATGAATTCAACAAATGATAAATATCAATTGTAAATAAAATGGACCATTACTATCTTAAAGGACCACTTCACCACTTTTAAACATCTCTTCATATAATTGGTCCTCACTAATGTTCATGATAAAACACCACCATTTTTTCCTACTCAGTCTGTGTCTCATAGGAGGGCTTTGGGCAGTTCGGACACCCGTCCACCAGTGACATCATCATTAGGCAGTTTTTTTTTTAAACAAGATTTGTTTTAAAATATATTTAGATTTTTATTATCGTGAGAACGATGGCTTCAACTTTTGCATTGCAACTTTTCAGGAAAAGAAAGCCTGTCGTTTCTATTAGCTTGGATTCACCATCGATATGTCACTGGTGGACGGGTTTCTGAACTGCCCACAGCCCTCCTATGAGACACAGACTGAATAGGAAAAAATGGTGGTGTTTTATCATGAACATTAGTTAGGACCAATTATATGAAGAGAAGTTGAAAAGTGGTGAAGTGGTCCTTTAACAATATAGTTAAAGGCCGCCCTAGTGTAGTGGTTAGAGCATATGCCTTTCATGCGGAAGGTTGCAGGGTTCGAACCCTGCGTGGGGTGGATGTCAGCAAGGGCATGCGGTCGCAACGGGTTCCTAACGCCAAATCAAATGGGTTCAGATCTGAGCCAAGTCTCCTGAGGAGGCACGTCTGAAGCCTGTCCTGGACAGGGTGTCCGGACGTAACAACAAATACATACAATATAGACAATATGGTCATCTTCTCTGACTAACCATTCCAACCCCCTCTGTCTCTCTCTATGTCTCCAGTGTATTTTATTGGTCCAAATGCCAAAAAGCGCTCAGGTGTGATGGGTGGGGCAAATAACAGTGGCTTTGATGACGACCAGGGGTCATATATCCACGTAGCGCACGACCACATCTCCTACCGCTACGAAGTACTGAAGATCATTGGCAAGGGGAGCTTCGGGCAGGTAAAAATGCTACTGCTATTACAGCACCAGTACAATTACTATTAACACTACCACTGCAGCTTGACTACTGCAGCTAATACTACTACTCCTGTATTACTACTTAAACACTACTACTACTACTACTACAATGTTACTACTATAAGGTGTTGATGTCTCATTTTAGTGGTTAATTTCTTTTAAGTTAGGGATTGTATGAGATCCAGTGAATACAAATCGAATCCGCAATAGTAGTGAGTTAAGATTTTGAAAAGACTTTTGAAAAATGAAAGTCTGACACCTCACACCATAAAACTTTGAAAAGACTTGAAAGGCTGGTATCGGTTCGCCTCTAGCCCTGTTCTTTCCTAGATTCTCTGTGGGGTTCAGGTCAGGCCAGTTGGCTGATCAGTTAGGCACAGTAATACCATGGTCAGTACACCAATTACTAGTAGTTTTTGCTCTGTGGGCAAAAAATAGCTAATCTACAAGCTTAGAAGTGCGACACTGTGTGAGCTTGTAGATCTGCTATCTTCTCTATTTTCAAGCTACACTGTCTGTCATACAAGGAAGTACAAAAATAAAATAGGGCTTAAGTTTAACATATTTTCTTTTGAGCTGTGGTGGTTCCACTAGTTCTGACGTTGCGTCACATTCCTTGCTCCCTTTTCCGCTGTGTTTGTCTTTTCTGTCCTCTCCCTCACCACTGTCTTCTCCTTTTTTCCTCTTCCTGGTTCCAGGTCGTCAAGGCGTTTGATCATAAGACGCACACCCATGTAGCGTTGAAGATGGTTCGCAATGAGAAGCGATTCCACCGGCAGGCGGCCGAGGAGATCCGCATCCTCGAGCACCTCAGGAAACAGGACAAAGACTCGTCCATGAACGTCATCCACATGCTGGAGAACTTCACCTTCAGGAACCACATCTGTATGACCTTTGAACTCCTGAGCATGAACCTGTATGAACTCATTAAGAAAAACAAATTCCAGGGCTTCAGTCTGCCTCTGGTCAGGAAGTTTGCTCACTCCATCCTCCAGTGTCTGGATTCTCTGCACAAGAACCGCATCATCCACTGTGACCTGAAACCTGAAAACATCCTGTTAAAACAGCAGGGACGTAGTGGCATAAAGGTTAGTACTGCTACTTGTACCAGTGCTTTCCACATGTCTGAAATATACTGTACATGGAGAGGTGGGCCTTGTCTGCACAATGTTTTGAGTTGTTGAATACATTCATTAATCCATTAACCCATTTAGGCCTGACCTCGAAATTTAAAGGTATATTCAGTGATCTCACTTAATTCAAATATCACTTATTTTTTCTTATTTTTTGGATAATCCTCCCTATTATAAAGTGTGCTGACCATATATGGAGTTCCTCCCTGTCCCCAGTGAGCCCCTGGGGTCAAAAAACCCTAGTTTCGGTTTGGGCTTTGGGTGGCAAAGCCTTCATCCAATCAGGAGGAGAGGGGCCTTCCTCCAATCATGATCGAGTGGGGCGGGCCTTGGTGCACGTGCTGTTGGTCTGTTGTACTTCCCCCACTGTAGAGCGTGTGCATGTGCACATCTTGTTACCGGGCGGACCGTTTTTTTTTTCCAAATCACCCAAATCACTGAATGCTCCTTTAAAAAGTTTCTTCTAAATCCTCCAGTTTTCTGAAAGAAATATTTTCACGATTTAAAAAAAAAATAGCAGACCTACAAGCTCGTAGCGCGCCACTCGGTGGCACGCTATGAGCTTGTAGATCTGCTATCTTTCAATAGCTAAATTATAACATAATGTTTAAAACACCCCAAATGGGGTTCCCGCCCACAATGGGTTAATTAATTAATTCATCCATTAATAATTAATGAATCTATTAATTTAACTGTATTTCCCACCTACCCACGTGAGAAGAGTAAGGTAGAAAGAACACTAAGGTGACATTCACACCAGAAAGCTTTACTGCGATTCAAACGAATCCTGCTGCGCATTGTCCGAAAGTTCGCTTCGTTTGGCAGGTGTGAAGGCTCATTCGAATCCTAATGCGCAGCAAAGAACCGCATTCTACTCTTCCCAAAAACGGGTGTTTCACTTCGCTTCCAAACGCACTTGATTTCGATTCGGTGCAGGTGGGAATGCAATCCGTAGCAAATAAAGGAAATTAAGCAAACTATCATGTGGCGGATAAGGAGCTAAACACAGTTGGAGACGGAGAAGGGATATTCATTTTACGCAGTGCAAAGATGTCCCGTTATCATGTGACGTGGTCAAATAAGGAGACCGAATTAAGCCCTCATCGAAATATGAGGACGAGCACATTAATCTATTGCTTAAGGAAACACATAAAAAACACTGCAGTGTACAGAATATTCTGTCTGTCTGTCGTGCGTGTCTGTCTGTCACTGTGTGGGGATCCGAGTGGAGACTTTCTTCATCTTGTTTAAATATAAATACTTCAAAATTAAAACACATGTTTAGCTCAGCATGATCTATAAACTGTATAGCTAACATGGAATATGCATAATAATTGTGATCGGATCATCAATGGGACTCTGGGAGTAGGCTATCTATACTATTGTAAACTTCGGATCATTTTGCGCTCCCGTCTCCGCTGTGCCTCGTTCATGTGCCCAAAAAAAAGAACAGTGGCGCGCACACACACACACACACACACACACACACACACACACACACACACAGTAAGTCCCCGACGACACACTGCATCCGTTACTCTCACTTTACGTGAAAAGTCTATTTTTTTACATCGGCTTCTAGGCCGTGAGCCAGGACCCCAAATCTGGGGTCATCTGTACCGATGGGGTGAATAAGTCTCATAGTGATTTTTGGGAAGGTATACATCCCTAGTGCTAGGAAAAATGTGATAGCATTGCATCTGTGGTAGCTTTCTGTGTGTTATCACTCCATTTATAACCACATGCCAAAACTCAATTTTCAAAATCCGAATGGAGCATTCTACTTCAAACTGATGGTTCTCTCCTATTATTGATCATATATCTTTGAAGAATGGTTGGGATACAGCTCAGACTATATATTTCTCTGAAAAGTTGTTAAAATTAGCACATCTAGAAATGTTATCTATTACAGGAGAGACAACATATAGGGACTATATATTACATGAGACGTACTTCTGTTTTCATGAAAGATGCAGCACAAAGGTTCCCTCTGTAAATAACTGTAAATATTTAAAACCATCTTAGAACATAAATTCTAATGAAATGTTTTATGAAATTCAATAAACTAAATATAGTGTAAGTGTACAGTGTAAGTAATGCATAAGATAACTTTCCGTTCACCATTACATCACCTTTTAGTCCATTTGACACTTCTATCTGTTCAATACCAAACCTAATAATGCTGTTTCATATTACGTTTTTGTTGTTGATTTGTGGGACATTTTTAGCTTGGTTGCCCAAACTTTGGTAATTGGCATAATCAAAAAAGGCCTTTATATCAGGTCAATCTCACATGTTAAAGGTCTGGTCAATGAAACAGAAACAACTATTTCTATTTCTATAACAACTTATACTTATACATTTGTAATAATAGCATAAGAAAATATGATAATATTTATCTTTTGCAACTACATTCAATATCTGTAAGCTTCAACTCATAATCAGGAACATAAAATCAACCCACCACATCCCCCTAGCCCTCCTGATTGGCAGCAATATCTTACCCAAATCCTGATCTACCTCATCGTCTCTTTATTATCAACATCACTTCTCATTTGTAGCTTCAACATCTCATCAGGTGTCAGGTCACCCTTAGCAAAATGTGGATCTCCCATCCAAATTGTGTGACATCACCTGAACTTTCAAATTGAGCTTGGTGGTCTGCCACATTCCACTTGTATATGAGTACAACTGTCGTGGTACAACAGCAGCAACAGATTGTTACATTGTGACACCCAACTCACCCAGCACATCAGGGTAGTCTGGGAAGTTCCCTGCCAGCAAAGTATTTTGTGCTCTGATCTTGCCTTTGCACATGGATATGAGGTTGCACAGGACTGTCCCATTGAAGGTCGTTAATGTCAAGGCAATTATGTTTATGCACTGTCAAATAGGTCTACATCTATTCTATGGTAACATATAGCTGTATAGTCATATTATCCTGCTCATTACTGTGCACAAATGTATACATCTTTGTGTTTGAGCACAAATGCATTTTGAGAACCCCCACATTTTCAGTAAAGCGTGCACGCTGTGCGGCCCCCCACACACCATCATTCTACAGTTCAATCTAGTTGAATACCCCTGCTGTAGGTTACAACAACAAACAGCTGCATATCAATGGTAAGGTGAATACTGTGCATGTCAACCAGTGACCATACTGTATCTCCTGCATGCTTGGACACACCTGCTTATGAGACAGACATTGACCTGACCTTTAGCACATAAGATTGACCTACTTATAAGAAATTGATTTTATGTGACAGTTATTCTGTTCCATTTTGTAATTGTAATGTTTTTACATAATGCAGTACAATAGAACATCACTTTGGGTGTGGTATGGACACCATTTTGGATTTGGCAATACATAATTAACTAGTGATGGGAGATTAATCGGCAAACACATCGGTATCGGACGATTTGAGTTGTTTTTAGATTAATCGGCATCGGTTTGATTAATCAGACCGATTACGTTTTTCAATAAACTTTTCCCTACTCCTTTTTCGAACATAGTAACTGCGAGAGTGAGGTCTAGCCAACACCAACTCGGGATTCCTGGATCGCTGCCCTCCACAATGTCCTATCCAACATCAGGTTATTGAGCTCTGCAGTGTTGTTAGCCAAGCTGTCGCGCCGCAGCACGTCTACATAGGTGGTACGCTTCTTTCCCCCCCTTGGCTTTGCCCTGGGTTTGGCTCCCATAGTCAATTTACTTGCCTCAAGTTCTGGGTACCTGACGCAGTGCCCTGCCAGCCTCATCCTTCTCTCTCTGACTTTGTCCGTGACCCGTGGTAGGTCCCCATAGAAGAGGTCCACATTTCTGATGTGACACCTAGTGCCATTCGTAGCATTCTTGTGTAGACTCCATCCAGGGATTTTTCCTGTTGTACTGTGAGGGTCCATGTCTCGACAGTATCTATGAACAGCCGCCTCTTAGGTCTTCTCCCATGTCTGATTTCCACACTCTCCTCATCCCGTGCAAGGCTTTCCAGGCAAGTGCTCTCCGAACCTTCAGATCCTTTTCAGTTGAGGCAGTCCAGGCCCCGAGGTACTTGAAGTCCTCGACTCGCTCGAGCACCGTCCCGTCTGCAGTGGCAATGGTTTTGTCCTCTGTGTTGACTGTCATTACCTTTGTTTTCTTGGTATTGAGCTTGAGGCCGAACTTGGACCTTGGCTCGAGTCTGGCTGTAGCTTGACTATCATCTGGACCAACTTTTCTGGAACTCCGTAGGCACGTAGAATACTCATGAGTTTCCCCCGGTGGATGGTGTCGAAAGCCTTTTGGAAGTCAATGAATGTGATCACCGCTGACAGGTTGCGCTCCCATACCCCTTCCAATATCCTCCTCAGTGCCAGTATCTGCCCGACTTTCGAACATAAACATAAGTTAAGGATTATGAAAGATCATTATTATTATTATTTTTGGACGTTTATTTCCTTTGTCTTTTCTCATTTATATTTTAACATGTTTGGAATAAATAAAAAAATGAAAATAATTAAATTAATGAATCGGTCTGTCTTTACAGATAAACAAGCCCAAAGTAACAGTTTGAACAGATCTACAAGCTCACAATATTATAAAGGTATTTAAGTTAGATGTGACTTGCCTAAGCCTGCAGTGCAGACACCCTGTTACATGTATTTTTCAGAATAGACAAAATTATAATCTTTCAATACAGAATGAGATCGACATTGGTAATATTGGTTATCGGCCATAACAGCAATTAATTATATCGGATATCGATATCGGCCAAACTGTCTCATCGGCACATCCCTATAATTAACTGATCACTTTCACTGATTCAGCCACATTCCTTTAGTCCTAAACCCCCAAATAATGATGTTATAGCCATTTTAAGCTCCTGGCAGCCATATTGGACGCCATCTTGAAAATGTATATTTTCCTATATTTTCAGTATATTCTTAAGCATGCCTAGAGGTACCAGAACCAATTGGAAAAACCTTTTCTATCATTTTTGGGGGGTGTATTACTATTTTTTTTCTCATATTGATCCATGCAATTTTCGCCTAGTGTTATAAAATAAAATGCATGATAGCACTCATAAAGCTACCACGGGTGCAATGCTATCACATATTTTCTAACTCTAGACATGTATACCTTCACAAAAATCACTATGAGCCTTATTCAGCCAGATGGTACAGACCAACCCCCCTGGCTCACGGACTATTCTGAACACATTGATAAAATTCCCTGCTACGTTTCCTTGCTGCGCCTGACACAGCCAGTGTGAAGGCAAACCGCATCAAATTAAATATGCAAGAATCCAAATTCTCCGCCCATACGCATTTGAGTCTACCGAAGTATTAGGTGAGAATGTGACCTAAGGTTTCTAGGCTCTTTCTATGTTTTTTGAAGAAAAGCGCCAACACCTGTGTATATGTGACCAGGTCTAGCAAAATGGTCCTCATCTCGCCTATAATGAAAAGGCAGATTTTTTTTTTGGATTTTCGTTTTTTTCATATTAACACAGCTTGAATGTTGAAGAAGGTTTTCATTCCAACAGATTATTGATTTGGGCAAATTAAATGTATACATTTATAAGTCAGTAGGCTAGCCAGCTCTAGGTGTTGAAATGTTGTGATTTGCTCAGTTTTGGGTAAAACGGCACAATCATTTTAAAATGGTCATATCTCCTTCAAATATTTTCCAATGTCATTGAATGATACATCATATGAAAGCTTACATTCTGTACTTTAATAATCTGTAAAAAACTGAAAAATTACTCTGGTCGAGATGAGGGCCTATTTGCCAGACCCGGTCACATATGTGAACATGACTGGTTCTGCTCCATTCATCCATATTCGCACATGCAGCCAGGTGCTCCCCTTTCAATCTGAAATTAGATGCAAAATAAATCCATAATTTTATGCGGAAAGAAATACAAAAGTGTATTTCTTCTTCTCCCCCAGCGCTCTACTGTTACCTCTGGAATCGAGAAAAAGCTTGAATCTAGTCTCTGCATTGTCTCACTGTTTACTGCAATTGTAAATTCAAAACAAATTAACAGATGTGTAATTATTGAAGCGTTTATCTATTCGCTACATGTGGTGCTGGCGTTGCTCATGCTTGCGTCGCATTGTTTTAAATTATGTTTGAATACTCGCGTCTGGTGAGTTAACACATGGAAGATTAGTAGTCTAACCTTTTTTTTCTGCCATGCACATTGGTTACAGGTGTGCTGAATAACACTTGTCAAGCCATTACCAATGAGAATAATTACACAATTAGGATTAAGGAGATTGAGTTGCTTAATCTGGTCTGTGCTTGTAAGTGATCCTCCGTGTCTTCTAGCGCAGGGGTTCTCAACATGGGGGTCGCGACCCCTCAGGGGGTCGCCAAATAATTTTGGGGGGTCCCCAGATTATTTTCACAAATGAATGGCTGGAAAATGGAAATTAAGAGTTTACATAGTACACATAGTACATGCATAAACTTTCCTTAACCCATTTTGACCTGAGATCAGATTCTAAAAATGTCTTCTACATCCTGACAGTTTTCTGGAAAAGCTATGTTTCTATGTCAGTCGTTCTTCGATTTTTCAAAAATAGCAGACCTACAAGCTTGTAGATCTGCTATTTTTAAATAGCTAAAGCATAACATAATGCTAACACCAAAAGGGGTTCCCGCCGAAAATGGGTTAATGATTATATCTGGTTTCAGTATTTATTTATGATGTATTTTCTCTATTATTAAGGTTATTGTAGCAGTCAATTTGTATTGGGGGTAGGAAGTGGGGCGGGTGTTTGTGCACAAAGTATGCCAAGAACGTGGATTTCCGTTTTATTTTGTTTTACTGAGATTAAGGTTAGAAATATGTTTAGGGTTAGGCATAGTTTTACTGGGGTTAAGTTTAGGAATAGGGTTAGGTTTAACCGTTTAAGCATAATTTACTTGGGTTACTTTAGGAATACCATGCCGTGCAGTTCCGCCGGCTGTACGCCCGAGGCGAGTTGGTAAAGGGGCGAGTTGTTTGGTATTCAGCTACATACAGGGAGCTTCTTTGGGTTTTCACAGATTTTTCTGGCACTGGCACCTAGAGGGCTAGCATTTGTGTTTAAATGGCTCCAAATATACTTCGGTAGCCCTTAACCACTTGAGCCCAGCATCCCTGTTCTGGGGGGAACATTTGTCAAACAGCCGATCTACAACCTGACAACAAGCTGCGTTAGGAGCTTGTTGACAAAGATTTGTGCGATTCGTGACAAAGATTTGGTGTGAATGGAAAAAGGAGGGGAATCAGTGCAGAGTAGACCACAGAGCCCTCGAGCCCTGGGGGACCCGGCTCAAGTAACTTAGCATATACTAGGTTTAAGTGGTTCAACTAGACACCAGGATTTCCCAAACATCTCAGAAAAGAGCTTGGGTTTCCAAAACACTTGCACATTGCCAGAACATATTTGAGATCCCAGACCCAGGGTTTCCTGGAATTTTGCCTTGGAATTTTCTTAAGTTCACCTGTTGTTTCACACTTAGATGTCAGCCCACTACTACAAGGGAAGGAACGTAAATGTTTACCTCCTATTGAACCCTCTCCAATGAGCACCTGTTTTCAGTTTCGGATAACTACGGCCCACGCATCGCTTCCTCTTTTCTCTATTCAACTTTATATGCACGTCGTACAAAACGTCTGTGGTGGTGGGTTCTTTGGAGCATGGTATTGCAGTTCACCTTCGTTTCTCATGTAGCTTCCGGTATACTGTATATGGGGACTGTTCCCAGAGTTAAAACTTTCTGAATTTAGTTTTTAATTATGCCACACAAACCAAGTTGGACCAAACGTCCAGAGGGTCTGAGGCTTGCTTGCACTAACTACTTTCAATTCCAAGATAAAAAGCATATGTATATCAGAAGCATAGCCTCCATTGGGCCACAGGCCCAGTCAATTGAGATCTTGCCCAGTCTAGCTTCTGAAATACTGGGGCAAAGCAACAAGAAAAACAATAAAATATAGCCTACATTGGCAGTAACCTTGCGTCACAAGATCTTCTAGTGACATCGGCAGCCCGTCACCCTGTGCATGCACGTTTCTGTTGTAGCCAACGTGTCCAAAACCACACCAACCACTGCAAGCCGCCTTTCTTTTAAATGGTCCCCTATTACAGTTGGGTGCCACCGATATTGTCCCTTATCATTTGACCCATTTAGGCCTGACCTCAAAATTTTAAAAAATCCTTCTAAATCCTCCAGTTTTCTGAAATAAATATTTTCACGATTTTTCAAAAATAGCAGACCTACAAGCTCGTAGCGCGCCACTCGGTGGCGCGCTATGAGCTTGTAGATCTGCTATTTTTCAATAGCTAAATTATAACATAATGTTTAAAACACCAAAAGGGATTCCCGCCCAAAATGGGTTAACTGTCCTTTTGCGCAGATCACGCAAACCTCAGCAAAAAGAAAAGGACAATATCGATGGCCTCCAACTGTAGCTAGTCGGCAAAACCGGTTTCACCTATCGGCCGTGTGGCGGCAATAATTCAGCATTTCTTTTGAAAATGTATTTGTCTGCTTATTAAAGAGCTGTTACTGACACACTATAGTTTTTCTAAAGTCGTAACTTTAACTTGGTTGCTTTCCTGTATTTTTGCTTTCAAATTTATTGTATGTCTTTGAATGCAATCTTATGCATTATCGAAAGCACCTTGAATTGCCTTTGAATATATCAATGTGTGCCTTCATATGTAGAAATAACACCATCTTTCCCTAATTCATCACAATCTTTTCTGCTGAAAATGCAGTCATTCGGTGAACACAAGAGGCCTGCTAACACTAACAGCTGTTGGGACTGCCTAGATAAACAGACACCATTCATCACCATCTGTCTCTCTCTCTCTGTTGTCTCTAGGTGATAGATTTTGGCTCGAGTTGCTATGAACACCAGAGGGTTTACACCTACATCCAATCCAGGTTTTACAGAGCACCAGAGGTTATACTTGGTGAGGGACTCATCCTGTGGTGGAATAATGACTGAAAACCAAGCTTTTACACACTTTACTGTCATCTCCTTTTTTCTAATTTCACCTCCTGTCTCCTCTTCCTCTCCTCTCTCCAGGTTCTAGGTATGGTATGCCCATAGATATGTGGTCCTTGGGTTGTATCCTAGCAGAATTGCTAACGGGCTACCCTCTGTTGCCGGGTGAAGATGAGTCCGACCAGTTGGCGTGCATCATGGAGCTACTGGGCATGCCCAGTCAGAAGCTGCTGGACGCCTCCAAGCGGGCTAAGAACTTTGTGTCATCTAAAGGGTTTCCTCGTTACTGTTCGGTCACCACCCTGCCGGACGGCTCCGTGGTTGTGAACGCCGGACGCTCCAGGAGAGGGAAGGTTCGCGGGCCGCCGGCCAGCAGAGAGTGGAGCACGGCCCTGAAGGGCTGCGATGACCCTCTGTTCCTGGACTTCATCAAACAGTGTCTGGACTGGGACCCCGCAACCCGTATGACCCCTGGACACGCCCTCCGACACCCCTGGCTCAGACGACGACTCCCCAAACCCCCCGCAGGCACCTCGTCCTCTTCATCAGCCGAGAAAACCTCCTCCTCCTCCTCTTCCTCTAAACGAGAGGGAGGCATTTCCTTACCGCCTCATTCTTCCTCCAAGGCCAGGACGAACCTAGCTAACATCACCGATGCTAACGGAAATATCCAGACCAGGACAGTTCTACCCAAACTGGTCAGCTGAGACTGGACACTGGGAGGGACTGGGTCTGTTTTCAGTCAGGCAGAAAACTGAAGAGAAACCAGTTTGGTTTTATGAACCCATTTTGGAATGGGTTTGAAACCTGGCTGTGGGGATTGAACAGTTGGTGTTTAGACAGCCTGTGCTTTGACAGAACCAACAACCATCATCCAGTGGATATGACCAGTTGCACCAGGACAAAACCAGTTGTCTTGTGGTGTCTTCTACTGGCCCAGAAGACACACCACCTTGATTGGGTGAGAACTGGACAGTCTGCGTGAACTGGTTTATGGTGTGTTCAGACAACCTGAAGTGGTGAGACAAGTGAGTCTCACTTGTAACCTGCCTGTTGAGCTCTGACAATCTCCACACACACACACACACGCGCACACACACACACACACGCACACGATTAATATGGTGCTGACACGGGACTCATTGAAAACCAGGTGTTACACCTCGATGGTCATTGTTTTGCAGGATGTAGCAGTGCAAAGCAACAAGGCAGATGCACCGACAGAAGCGTGCTAGAGCCAGTGCGATGGCTGCGCTGTTTACTCTGTGCCATCGGAGTTGGATACCAATCAGTTCTAATCTATTTAGACATTGCATATAGTATTTGAATGTTGATATATGAAACAGTTTTGGTTAAGAAAGGTTACTTAACATTCAGTGTATCCGTGGCTTGCAGAAATGTATTTTTTTCTGGCGACCAGGATGCAACAGTAGCATTTCATGGAAGGAGCAAAGATCCAAGTGTATCTTAAACAAAATAGATAAGTAGGGCTAATGTCTCCCATATGGTTTAACTTTGGGGTTACGGCAAAGATTAGCTTAATGAACAACATTTAGATCACGGTTTTGCTAGCGTATCCAAAAAGTAACAATACGACTCAACCTGAGCCACGGAGAAGGGGACAATGCTTTAGCTGGCTAGCTGTGAGCAGCAAGCATAAGCTGGCTAACCGTTAGTATACTATCTGTAGCTACCTGATTGGTAATGTGGTGTGCTAGCTGTTAGCTGGCTAAATATCACCTGGCCAGCTAAATCTGTCTTATGTGCACATTAGTTGTAGCTATCTACTTATGAATTAGCTGCCTCTTTAAGTTGTAAGTTTGTAGCTATAACGGTCACCTATAATAGTCCATTAGCCTGTTAGCTGTCTGTTATTGCCATTGGGGTGCATACGTTTGTTGGGAGTCTGACAGGCATTAGTACGACAACACCGTGGCTCCCGACATGCGCGGCAGGTTAAAACTAACCAGTGGCGGGTTAAAACTAACCTGTGGCTCCCGGCATGCGTAGCAGGTTACAATAACCCGTGGCAGGTTAAAATCAACCTGTGGCTTCTTGTGAGGTTGGGTTTTGGGTAGGGTGTCGTACTCATGACTGTTAGTACGTCGGACCAAACACATGCACCCATTGCCATTGAGATGGCTAGCTTTTAACCTGCTAATCCTTGGCCTATACTGTTGCTAGTGGTCTGTTATTTATCTGCAGACAATTGGCTTATAGCCTGTTAGCCATAACTTGTTAGCTGTACACTGCCCAGCCTTAAAAAGCTCAGGACCACAGTAGAACACTGGTCTGAGATCAGATCTGTGAAGAATAGGAGGTGTAAAATGACTGTTGTTTTCCTCGTTCAACCACAGAGGATGAGCCAGCATTACTAAACCGCTGATAGAATCCTGAATGGAACCAGGGCGTTGTTGGAGGAAATGTTGATTTTAAAAACAAAAAGGAAAAACAGTTACATGAATGTTTGCCATGTACTGTAGGAGGAGTAAGTCGAAGTGGCTTATTGTCGGTATCAGCAGAGCAACAAGGGCGTCGATCCCCCCTTCAAGGCGCTAGACCAGGGAGATTCCTGTGGTGGAGCGCCACACTTACCGTCAGCTCCCAGTACTTAACTGAGTCGACGGTGCCCAGAACTTTGGAACTCAAAGAAGAGTGATCTGCCCACTGAGCTACCCGGGCACAGGAGGACAGGATTGATGATTAATAGGTCAAAGGCGCAGGGCGTTAATTGCCTCCTGCGTGGACAGCAACCAGTCACACGTGTTGAAGCACATAACCAACAAATAGCACAATGCTAGCCACATGGCGTTACCGTGGTAACAGCCAGTTGTTAAAGAGTAATGAAACACGAAAGTAATGAAACACGAAATTATGTAAACCTTATTATAAGCTGGTAACGCATGTCAAGCCTAGTCATTTTTAGTAGTCTGTTATCAACAACGTTATTGTACAAACCTGTGTGTTTCATCAGGATTATATAATGTAATATGAAGGTCATGAGCTGAAACACATCGGTTTTTACAATACTGCAAACGTTGGTGGACATGTCTTTGTGTTGCAATTTTGGAGTGCATGTAAGGAGACTAGTGGCTGGCAGCAAAGCATTTGATTTTGTTAACTGCGTTTTAGAATGGATTTAATCCAATCGAGTGCATCTCTGCCGGGCCATTGCGTCTGCGAGCGAGTGCACCCAGTGTTAGTGTCACCATGTAAATACAATAACAGCACTGCTGTTTTTTGTCACAGATTCCTCTGTGACTAACACAAATTACATTGACAGATAGTGCAGTTCGCCTTTAGCTTCCCAGGCTTTTCTGTCGTCTCATCTGTATATTATTTTCTCCCCCCCCCCCCCCCCCCCCCCCCCCCACTGACAATACACCTAACGGCAGCATGCCAACAGTGCATGTCATTGCGATGCGGTTTGGTTAGTGTAACATGCCATTACAAATCTGCCTGTTTTTAACCTTTTTAATCCCGTTTACTTGCACAGAATTGATTTTCAAATTTGCAGAACCAAATGGATTCTGTACAAGTTAGAAAAGGAATGCAGTTTTTGCTTTACAATCATGGAACGATAGTATATATGTATTACGGGGTGGTTGGCAACCCTCGTAGTTAGTGGATGCAGGCTGAAAGTGTGTTTCATTACTCTTTATTTTATTTTACCAAGGAAGTCCCTTTGAGATCAAAAATCTCTTTGACAAGAGAGGCCTTTAATGTGAATAGGACAGTTGGTGGTAGGACACGGGTGAGGAGGAGGCATTTTGTGACATGGCTGGTGGAGGATATGATAATATAAAACATATATTTACTAAAATATGTACATTTCCATATACTTGAAGTTTATCGAATATCTGTGTGAAGATTCTGGAATGTTCTAGAACAGTGCTCACCACGCACAACTCGCACACTAAGTAGTAGTCCTGGGTTTCTTAGGATCGCAAACGTTGAAAGATGGAGGTATGCAGTGTCCCGTCAAAACAAACGAATAAAGTAAGGTTGGCTAGGAAATAGCGGATTGAGTCTGTGGATCAGGAGTGCGGCGGAGTGGATTAGAAAGGTGGAGTTGGCGGTGGATGTTAACGGTGGAGTGGTCTAGAAGAAGTATGGAGCATGTGATGTACCACGCGGGAAACCAACGCATAAAAACCTCCTCGGCTGCCCCTTGGAGATGTATTGATGTCATAATAACCTGTGAATAATGAAGGGGTAGCGCATGACTCCCATGGCGGGGCTACAGCAGAGGTTTGTGCTGCTCATGCGCTATGCCAACGGACGGTTCCCTGGTTCCTTTTTCTGGATCGAGGTGCACAAAATCTCAACAGTGTGCGCGTGCCGGGCCATCCATCTCAGATGGGTGGCGCGTGTGCCGTGCATTTTCGGACCACATTTTGTTTTAATGATCAATCGATTGTGTTCCGGCTTGAATCAATGGAACTAGCATACCGGTAGTATACTTTCAAGGGAATATTTATCGATATGACAATGACAATTCATTTTTCAAGGTTAAAAAGAAAATATCATGAAATTTTTTACATTAATCTTGTAATATTATGGTTATATTATCATTCAAATCTTAGTATTTTGCCAATTATTTGGGGGCCCACTTGCAATATCCTCACGGCCCTCCAGTGAGCCCCGACCCACATTTTGGGAATTGCTGGGGTAAGGGGGTAAGGGGTCACCTGTATTGATTTTCTATCTGTTTTTTAATGTTGGTTTTTTGATTGATGGATTGTTTCTGTGTTTTTATTGTGAACTGACAAAGATGAGCGTTGACTAATGTGCCTTTGGTTTAACAATGCCATGCTGGCCTAAGCCCAAATACACCAACTGCACCTAAATGCACCTATGTACACCCAACTACATCTAAATACACATACACGCATACTGTATCTACACCTAAACACACGCAACTACACTATGGGTGGCACACTGGCTCAGTGGTTAGAACTTTGGCCTCGGAGTGTGTCGTTTGCATGTTCTCCCTTGTGTTCACGTGGGCTTCCTCCCACATCAAAAACATACATGCTAGGGACAGACTCCTGCCAAAGCCCTAGAGCGAGGCACTGGTCCTTTGAGCAGGAGCTGGTCCCTGGCACTGAACATTGGCTGCACATTCCCTCTAATAGACCGACCCTAATAGTTCAGATGGGGTCAAATTGTACTTGTATCAAAATAAATATATCAAACTCAACTACTCCCCTCCCCACTGATACAGTGGCACAACATACACTACAGACATATCGGTCAACTGTTGCTACATGTTGATTCCAAGCGTGACAATGGGGTTAAGCAAAAAAGCAGATCAACTAGCATCCTGCTAGCTGCACTGATGTTTCTCTATGGTGAAGCTAACACTAGCCTATTGATGCTAGCATCGCGCTAGCCGCACTGATGTTTCTCTATGGTGAAGCCAACACTAGCCACTAACAGCTAGCATGATGCTGGCTGCAGTGAGGTGACTGAGGTCTCTGAATCATGCAACGTAGCTGCTAACATTTGCATTAGTGTGGTTTGACACTCCTACAGTATAGAGACCAGTGTTTTTCATATGGTACCTCAGATTGCTCTGACTTTATTATTCATAACTGTTTGTTGTAGTAGTAGTGTAGTTCTAGTAATCTTGTCATACTTGTGATTGTAATAACTCAGCAGGGCATTTGGTTAACTTTACCAAAGTGCATTCCTTTATGACTGAAGAGCTAGCTGCCATTGTCAATCAGACTGACGGACAGACAAGGACAAGATAGGGACAAGCTGACACAAAAAAATCTAAAAGTTAAGAAATTTGTGTTTAGAGACTAAGAAGTGTGTGTGTGTGTGGTGTGTGTGTGTGTGTGTGAGAGAGAGAGAGAGAGAGAGACTAAAGAGGCTGCTAACAAACTGTTTTGTAGATTGTTCTCTCTGTTTAAATGGAGAAACCACCGTATCAAATTTCGTTTGGTGGCAGATTGTTTTCACAGACAGAACTTAATGTTGTGATGTTAGTAAGCCGATTAAAATAAAGATGCCAAGGATAGGACCAGTGACATAACAGTCATTGCTGTGTGGCCTGTTTGCTGTCTTAAGTGCCCCACGAGGATCAAGCATTTCCACCTGGTAATACTTTGTGACATCTCTGACAAATCCTTTGTGTCTTTATTCTAGGTTAGTTAGTAAATGGTTTGATATCTGGGTTAACATGATTGCTTGCTGGCTAGTTGGTTGCTTATCTAGTTAGCTTGTTCTCAAAGTAACGGCTTGTTTTCTAGATGGCAGGTTAACAAGTTAGCTGGCAAACTAGTTAGCCATGTGCAAGGTTAGTTAAAAGGTTACCTGGTTAGTTGTCCTTTTAACTTGGACTTTGGAGCAACGTGTCTGCTTCAGAAAGTTTGAAACTAAGCAAACACAGTGAACATGTGTTAACCTGCGCTGTGTATAAATGTGATATTTGCTCTAGATTTTATTTGTAAATAATGTTGGACAAATGTTTTAATAATTATTTTTTGTGTTATCTTTGTTTTTCTCTTTTTTGTATCCGCTGCTGTGCCACGCTGCGGTTGTAGTGGGGTTCAAACCCACGGCCAGTTTTACACTACGTACTGTATCTATTGTACAGAACACATGAAGTCAACACTTTTCTAGTGATCCTTTTGTTAAATTTTATTGTTGTGGCCAGGGGAAAACAAATTATAATATTATTATTATTAAAACAGTTTTATTGTTGATCTTCAGTTGGTGAATTTTTCTTTCACAGACATAAAGCATAACAAGTTTTGTTCCACACTTCACTCACAGTCACAATAAGTACAAAGACCAGATCAGTAATATTACAATCACTGTAAATGAATAGTTCAATTTATTGCAGTTTACACAAAATGACAATAATCAGACCTTAAACTTTAAAGCATGAAAACAACACCAATGATACATACATTATGCACAAACATGTAAAACATGTTATTTTGTTAATTCCTTCTTAATGAATTGTATCTTGTGTTGTAAATTGAGTTGACAGCTGCATCATGTCTGGTCTGACTGGTCGCTCTACATAGCAGACGAGCTACTGCGCTTGTAATAAACACACACACACACACACACACACACACAGGTGGTGTGGTGTGGTGTGATGTAACCCGGGTAGATCAGGTTACAGGTGGATTTCAGAAAGCATTTACCAGCTGACGGGAGGGAGACAGAACAGAAGAAGACAAATGAAGTATTTATAGAGACAAACAGCAGGACAGCTGAGAAGATCACAGTAGAATCCGCACTGTTAATTTAACTAGGGAGTGTACAAATGCGGGCACGTTTGGTTACGTTCGTAAAGTCTTGAGTTGCAAATGGCACAAATGGAATTACTTACATTAATACATCAAGATTATTGTAAGCAATAATAGTATAATACATCAAGATTATTTTAAAATCTGTCTAATTGCAAAATAAATGCAAGGTCAATGTCTTGAACTTGCAAAAACACTTTAAAATCGGTTAATGAACAAATATGTTTTGGGTCCTTTTTTTATTTGGCTTCCTGTCTAAGGACCGAAACATTGAATTATGTTCAAGATAGTGTATATATAACTCTTAATTTGTGTTTGGACAACTCTCTTTAAAGGCCCGGGGTGCACCAAGAAGAAGAATAAAAAAGCTTAGTTTAGGGTTAATCAAAGATTTATTGATCTAGGAATTTCTTCGTTTTTTTTTTTTAAATTAAAAGCAAAAGGATGGTTTAAAACTAAACCTGATTAGTGAAAACAAGTTTACAGTTTGGTGCAACTGGATTAAAGCTTAATCCTTGGTGCAACCAGGCCTGCTTTGGACTTCAATCAAAATGAAAACCAGGATTGTGCTGGTAGCTGACTGGATAGTGCATAAAAAACACATGTGCCCTCGGGTTTAATTTCAGCTAGAGACCCATGCCCTTCCTGTCTCTGTCCTCAGCTTCCTGTCTCTAGTGTCCTCCTCCTGGCTATAACTGGTCATCCAAGACAAAAAAATAAATAAAGACATGTCATCTCCTGTTAACTGTGTAATTCCAATGGGAGAGTGAACACAGCTTCTGAACGATTATTTTTATCTCCTTGGTCACTGAACTAAACTTTTTAAACAATCATCACAAGCCACACAATTTTCTCCAGAAAAGAAATGTGTTCCAGCAAGACACTTTTGTGAGATCTAGCAGTGCACCAGTAAACATAGGATGTTTGTGTACCATTTGTGTACAATTTGTTTGTGTACAATTTGTGTACCATTCCACCTCCATCTTTCTATCTTTGCTGTCATCTCTCTATGGTCCTCTTCCTGTTTCTACTAAGACTCTTAAGTCTAAGTATATACTTTCCCCAAGTATCTTTACTATCCTCTAGACTAGAGTCTTCAGTCACTGTTTCCCACAGTGGATCGGGACCGATGTTTATGGGCCGTGAGTACATTTCACCTACCTACAAGCATGACCTTGTAGATCTGCTATTTTCACCAGTTTGGGTCCCGGGCCAAATGTCTAATTTCTCTTTTGCGTCTTGAGCTAAAAGGAATGGGAACCATTCCACTGTGGTCTCTACTGTTCCTACATGTTCCTACTGTTCTCTACTGTCCTTGTGTCTACTGTCTTATCTAAATCTATCTGAATTGCACAAAAGACCAATTCAATTAAACGTAGTTGCCATGCGAAGTTACGTTCTGTGTTTCAGTTCCCAGCTGCATAGGTTATTAGGTTTGTTACAATACCATGGTTAATTTATGTTTAAGGTTAAGGTTTCTGAAGACTACAATGACAGCCATCAGCCACAGGAATGTCTTCTCCATAGCAACAATTTCCTGTGTAAACTGAAAAGAACACACGCACGCACACGCATGCCCACACACACACATACACACACATACACACAGCAGTCATTAACCCACCCTGTAATTGACAAGGTAATGAGCTCACCATGGCAACGGAGGGTCAGACATGCGATTGGACGAGCTGGGTTCCATTTTAGGAGCTGAGGATTAGCCAGCTAATTATAGATGCTAACAGGATGCTAACACACACATATACCAAAGCTCATTATAGAGGCTATCAGGATGCTAAAAGGCCAGAGATAAAATTAGAAATAGAGAAGAGATAGTTAGAAATAGAAATCACATACAAACTCTCTGTGTTTGTGCGTGTGCGCGCGAGTGTGTGTGTGTAGAGGTCATCAATAACTTTGCCTTCCATGGTCATGCTCTCACACGTACTAACTCACGCACGTGCGTTCACACACCACACACACACACACACACACACACACACACACACACACACACACACACACACACACAGAGGGCACTGAGTTTCTGTATATTTAGAGTGATCCAACCTTTCCCATAATCTCTAGGGACCTGCCAACAGGATGCCCATCTCTCTCTCTCTCCCCTATTCCTTCTCTCCATCTTTCTCTACACGTGTTATGTATTGTGCAAGGTATTGTAGTTTATAGTGTACTTGTAGTGCACCATATTGTACTCTATTGCATTCCATTCTGTATTATGAAGAGTAGCTTACTAGACAATGTACTGGTGTCTATTAAGCCCCACAGTGCGAGAACCTGCGTTATATAATACTATTTCACATAGGCTACATTAATTAATATCACCACTATGTGATGTGGGCGGCGGTGGCTCAAGGGTAGAGTGGCTGGATGGTAACTGCAAGGTTGCCAGTTCGAACCCAGGCTCCCCCAGAGTCCGTGTTGAAGTGTCCTTGAGCAAGACTCTGAACCCCTAATTGCTCCTGATGTGCTGGTTGGTGCCTTGCATGGTTTCTGCTGCCATCGGTGTATGAATGTGTGTGTGAATGGGTGAATGTAATGCACAATCTATGTAAAGTGCCTTGGATAAAGGTGCTATATAAATGCACCATTTACCATGTGCAGTTTTGAACAAAATACTTATTTCCCTCAATTCCCTGTGCTGCTGCTTCTGCCCCTGGGCAGGTTGATGTTAAGGGTCAAATGGTTAACAGGGTCAAAAGGTTAACAAGGTTAAAAGGTTTAATGGGTGTGTTTTATTACCACGTGGCTCTACAGGAGTCTAGCCTAAGAGGGACAGTCTTTGTGTGTTTGTCCGGATCCAATCTGGCAACCCGGCCATAGGCAAAAAAAAGGCAAAAAAGGCAAATAAAAATGTGTTGAATTTGCAGTCGCAGAGCTCTGAATCTGTTTTGAGAGATTAGTTCAGAGCTAATTTCGCTAACTGCTGGCCTGATCAGCACCAAACTTTATTTGCACGCACAGTGCCTAGTAGGTCAGATCGGTACCTCCACTAATTGTTTATCACATTATCCGTATTACTTTTTTTTTTTAATTATTCAACTTTCATTTTAAAATGGAAGTCACTGAAGCTCAGGCTGAAATCTTGGGCATATGCACATATACAGTTGGAGGCCATCGATATTGTCCTTTTCTTTTTGCTGAGGTTTGCGTGATCTGCACAAAAGGACAGTTAACCCATTTTGGGCGGGAACCCCTTTTGGTGTTTTAAACATTGTTATAATTTAGCTATTGAAAAATAGCAGATCTACAAGCTCATAGCGCGCCACCGAGTGGCGCGCTACGAGCTTGTAGGTCTGCTATTTTTTGAAAATCGTGAAAATATTTATTTCAGAAAACTGGAGGATTTAGAAGGATTTTTTAAAAGGCCTAAATGGGTCAAATGATAAGGGACAATATCGGTGGCACCCAACTGTACACAGACACACTACACATAAAGCAAGCCAGGACATCTTGGGGGTTAATTGTTCTTAGGTCAACTCCCACAAGCCGTGGTGACAATATCCATAATGCACATCTTTCAGTGATTGTCAACTCATGGTGTGAGAGTTGACACGTTGAGGCTCCGTCTCACACACGGTCATGTTACCCAAGAACATGTGTCGCCAACTCACAGTTTTCACTTACAGTTTTGCAGTTTTGTGATTCGGTCTACAATTTAGGCATTTAGCAGACGATTTACAGTAAGCAATGTACACAATGTATAATACATTTGATGTACATATCAAATGTATAGAAATAGTCATCTAGGATCATAAGTAAACTAAGAACCTAGCTATCGTTCATCTAACGGTAGGCTATCCAAAGAAAAGCAATAATCTGTACCTATCTAGTATCTAAATAACATTTTTAGGGCAAGTGCTACGGGCTGAGGTGGAGTCTGAAGACTTGAGTCTTCAGATTACGGCGTTAGATTGGGAGTGAGTCTGGAGTTCTAATTGCAATGTGGAGTTCATTCCATACTTTGGGAGCCAGAAGGGAGAGGGGTTGCCATACCTTTGGTCTAGATCAGATATCCCCCTCGTTCAGATGTGTCTTAGGGACTACCAATAAACCCCATGATGTGGTGCATGTTAGTTCATCTTTAAAATAAAAAATAACATGAATTTTATTTTAGGCCTATCCATGTTTTATTGTAACTTGTAGAGACTAGCGAGATCATGCAGGAACAATAACATTGCGGTACCTAACCGGATATATAATCGGATATTAGTAGTATGGGGGGAAAGGCCTTACCCCGATCACCTAAATTCATTCCGAACGAAAAATAGGCTTTCCCCTATGTGGAAAAGCCTGGTGACGTGAGGTTACGCCACAGTGAACCGTACAAAACAAACGTCATGCTCCCTTTCACCCAGCAGATTATAACATTGTCAAGATGGCTGCGGTCAGGCTTGGCATGTGTGGCATGTCGCAAATGCTTTTCACTTTTGCAGTCAGTTTAAAGTTCACGGGCATCAAACTCGCTTTGATCGATTCAAGCCAGGGAAATGCAACAAATGCCTCAGAGATTGTCTTTGGCTTGAGAAAACATGCAATACTGCAAAAATAAATACTATCCTCCCTGGGCACGGTCACCAGTGTTGAAGCAGACAGAGGAGACATGTGGTTGTCTACTCTACACCCTTCTCTGACCAACTGTGACCGTCACAGTCACACCATCAGCTGTGATCTACAATGTCATGTCTCAACACTGCATTGTGAACATGTTGTGAACAGAGACCCATTTGTATAACAAGCCACGCTGCTATGATTTTGAAAACTAATCAGCTGTAGTATAGTGTAAGTACACTGTGAGTCATTAATGGGCTAAACATGCCAGACCAACAGCTATGGTCCGTTCATTTTGGCCTCCCAAAAAAATAAAAAAAAATAAAACGATGGTGACCTAGTTGTTATAGCCATGCATAACCGTACTCTGTCTGAGAGAAGGTTGTTACTCTACACCGCCAGACTCCACAGGTGGTCTGCTGTGTGAAACCCAAGCCAAACATCCATCTCTCTGTCTCTGCCGACCCCTTTTCACCAACAAATAAAAAAACATGCTCCTAAAACACCCAGATGGACCTGTATTGATGACGAGTAAAGTGATTAGCATTGATGTATTGATCAAGTAGATGACAGATTTTTTTGTTTTTCCCATGAGGGAAGGTCTCAACACACGCACACAAGCACACACACACACACACACACACACACACACACACACACACACACACACACACACACACACACACACACACACACACACACACACACACACACACACACACACACACACACACACACACACACACACACACACGGTCAGTGGGCAGCAGTGGCATACGGGTTTAGAGGAGCGCCCTTGTTGCCGAAAGGTTGCCGGTTCGATTCCCCCGACGGGCAGGAAAAATCTGGGTCGGGAAGTGATTGGTCGGAAGTGATTGGTCATCACTCACCCAACACCGCTGAAGTGCCATTGAGCAAGGCAGTGAACCCCCAACTGCTCAGTGGCCAACAGTATAAGTGTGTGTCTGTCTGTGTGTTTCTATGTGCAGGGCGTTGCTGAGAATGAGCACTTGTGCTTAGCTACTACCCTGGGTAAATAAAGACACACACACACACACACACACACACACACACACACACACACACACACTCTTAGACAGAAAGACAGATCAATATCTCAGCCACCCCTGCATGTATCTGGCTGTGACCTCAGCAGGGGTGGCGGGTGGGTGACCTACAACAGACCCATTTCAGGCAAATCGATAGATGATAGATAAAATGTTTTGGTTGTTTTTTCCATGAGGGAAGTCTCAACACACGCACACACGAGCACTCACTCACGCACGCACGCACGCACACACACACACACACACACACACACACACACACACACACACACACACACACACACACACACACACACACACACAGGCCTATGCATGCAGCAGCTAAGGTGCCACCAAAATGTGGAATGCTCTATGAACAGCCACGACCGACTTCGATTCCCCAGCCAAATTTAAATCTGACCTAGAAAACATGGTTGTCCTCAAAACAAGTGTGTGCAAATAACACACTCCTCAACAACTGTTTTCTGTAAATGCATCTACCGGCGTTATTATTGCTTTCAGTGTTGTTGCTGTCACTGATATAGGCCTATATGTATTGTATGTCATGATGATGAATTGAGTACAATGAACCACAGTGGAAACAAGCCCTGCTGATCGATCGATCGATCAATCAATCAATCAATCAATCAATCAATCAGTACTGGTATTATGCAACCCCTCCCATAATCTCTAAAGACAACAGGTTAAAACTCTCTCTCTTTGTACACACAGGGTGCAAATATTGTACGATGCTGCCCCCTACTGGTAAAATACGTGTAGTGACGTTTCTCCTCATGTAAGCATTGTCTCTCCTCTAGTATAAAAACGCCGACTCGAAACGTCTCCGATGCTACTCCTCTAGTAACAAGGAAGACGCGTTCAGATAAATATATAAATGTTATAAATATAAAACATAATTTAGAAGAGCAACCAGTTCACCCTCATTTGTCATAATCATTGTTTGTTATTGTTATTATTATGCTGTTATTAGTCTAACACCGGAAGGAATATTCGGAAGCGGAAGTGTTTTCCGGTAGGCGGTTAAATCAAGACTGTCCCGCGCCGCCACCGTTATTGCTCTCAACCCAGCTCTATGCTCCCAACAGAAAGATTTTTGAAAGCTTTTACTTAAACTAAAGGTAAGAACTGTGTCTTAACGCAGCGTCTCAATGTTATTTTGGTGTGCCTGCGTCTCTTTGTGTGAGAAATGAATTGACATTGACACATTCAGAGAGTGTACAGTGGTTGTCAATCAAACGTGAGAGTGGACAAATTACGAAATTAAATGGAAGTTCCATTTTGGACCCGGAAGGTGGTCGGTGCGGTGGTCCACTACCCATTCGGTTCCCAGCTAAATTAGTTAATATGAAATCACTTTAACCACTTTACCCCTATTTTATACCCTACTACTTTGGGTTTTAGAAAACATATCATGTGATTTACAGTGGTTCTCCGTTCTCGTGTGTCCAAAAAGGTCCTACCTTAAATCACAGGATTGTACGTCAGGGTCATTCCTAGTATTCGCTGGCATTTGTGTCCCCATGACATAGCATAGCTTGTGTAAAATAAGCAAAACACGAATTCCATACTATTAAAGCTTTTCTACCATATAAAAAATGAAATAATTATAAAAGAATCCCTTTGATTTGAGTAGAGTAGAGGTATGCTAAAATGCCCCCATTGTGTTTATTCAGCCTCAGTTGAAAATATAACTAAATTCTTATATAGTCTATTCTTATATATATCTATAGTTCTAATGCTTCTCACCAAATGTTGGATAAAAGTATTTTGAATGCTTAAAATCTTGAAATCAATGTTGTCCCTGACTTTACGTCCCCCCCCCCTTTGCTGATGCAAATCCACCTGTAAATGTCTCCTTCTCTAGCCACATGACTTCAGAAAGTAGCATATATATTTTTGATAGGAAACCCTATACCAGAAGAAGTATAAGTATCACTGTTTATTAACTGCCCCTTTATCAATGTTTTAGGTTGCGTTACATAACTATAATTATAACTATAGAGGAGATTGATAAGATATAGTTTACTAGGCTGAAATTACACTGAATAGTAGGCTAGTTATGATGACCCATCACATAGAGTTAGGGTTTTCAGGCTGTGACCGTGCAAAATAATCATATTTGAACTGGGGACCCCCCAGAAAATAGTGCTAAAAATAGTGATATGTTCAAAGTGGTTAAATGCCTGACTGTAGTTTTTTATGGTGGGTATACACTACACAGCCATGGCTCCAAGGAAAAATAGAACCAAACAGCAAAAGATAAAAGATGTCAAGATGAAGAAGGTGGAAGATTTCCTTCAAGACTTTGACAGTCGAGTGACAGCTAGAATTGAAATGCTGAAAGTGAAGAAAGACGACCTCTTGAGGAAATCACAGGACGCCTACGACGTGGCACTGTTCAAGCTTCCCGAGCAAGTCAGACAAATGAACTGGTTAGAATATCTCAGGTCAGAATAAACGACTTTCTCACAGAACAATATTCCTCTGTAGCCAGGGATCCTGTCCAATTTTGGGCATGTGGCTCCCCGGCTATCTGAGGTATTCTGGAATGTTGAGTCAAAAACGAAAGGCTTGATTAACAGTAATTAGCAACCAAAAGTCTCCCACAATTTTAGCAAAAACATTGATTTGAAAAAAGGGAAAGAGGCCGCACAACTCGTAGTCACGATGCAAGAATTATTTATTGAACCGACGTTTCGGCAAACAGGATTCCTTCTTAATTCAATGTGCAGTTCAATGTGCGGCCTCTTTCCCTTTTTTCAAGTTTGATCTCCTGCGGTCAGCACCTCCCAACTACTGGTGTGCGCTCCTTACCTCTTTGTTTTGTTCAGCAAAAACATTGATAAAATCCTTTTCCCTTTTGAGTCATTTTGCTGTAAAAGGAAGTTGAAATATAAATGTACCATTGTTACAAACAGGCGTAGCAAAATGCCATCTAACGTGGAGATCAAGGCCAGAGTGACCGACGCTACGCTATTGGCTGAGAAGGCTCGTCAGCTCAGCAAATCAGAGGGCACCGTCATCAGACAACATGACACATTTTTTAACTGCAGCAACGGGAGACTGAAACTGCGAGACTTCATGGTGACACACACACTCACACTACACACTACATTCTAGCCTATCCTATTTATGATGGTTTTGTGTATTGACGATCGCCGATTGGCAACACATCGGCAAAGGTAAATATTGTGCCATTTCACAGTAACCAGCCCTTTTTAAATCATAGTTGATTTACTGCTTCAAAATTCCAATCAGTCCGTTGTGGGTCAAAAGTAATCACCTAAATATGGATTTAAACACACACACACACACACACACACACACGATCAAATCCATAACATTGCCTTTACATGTTGTAACTGTCTGTATTTTTCTCTGTCTGTTTACACCTGTCTGTCTGCCGCTGTGTTTCTGTCTGGGTACCAGGATGGAACAGGACAGTTGATCTTCTACGATCGTCCAGACTCCGATGGACCAAAGCTGTCTCGTTACTCCATCACTCCCACACAGAACCCTGACGACCTGAAGGTGACTGACACACTAGTGCTTCTCAAATGGTTTAATTTCAAGGATTTCAAGGACCCCCACAAGTCTGCCCCTTATGGGTCCATTTGGTTCCACTTGTACAGTCTCAGTGTTACATACCTGGAAGTGTCCATTTACTAGAACCCACTAAAAAGGAACCCCCTGGACCCCACTTTGATAACCAATAACATTCAATGGATGCTGATTGTTGGTCAATAATCAATTTAGAATTGCTATATCGATATATTCATACTGTATATCATAGCATCCTTATTAGGAACCAAATACGGGTCCATTTGGTTCCATTTCTACACTCAGCATTATGGGGGTCCTTGCAGCTTAATGCATACCAAAATGGGTGGGGGTCCTTAAAATGAATAGGTTTGAAAAGCACTCTTAACTGTGTGTGTGTGTGTGTGTGTGTGTGTGTGTGTGTGTGTGTGTGTGTGTGTGTGTGTGTGTGTGTGTGTGTGTGTGTGTGTGTGTGTGTGTGTGTGTGTGTGTGTGTGTGTGTGTGTGTGTGTGTGTGTGTGTGTGTAGACGGTGCTGTCTGATGCCCAAGGTATTAAAGGGGAGGTGCGAAAGGAGAGGCATCTCTATCTGATCGGTCAAACAAGGGTTCATTTGGACACAGTGGAGGGACTGGGACACTATATGGAGCTGGAGGTAATAAACAGACACACACACACACGGTAACACTATGGAGCTGGAGGTTCAGATGGTGACCTCAGAAATCTGTCAAAATCAGTGTTGGAGTCATGAGGTGAAGACAGAATGTATATTTAATTAAATCGTGACTCACATTCATCCTAACAGACACTGAGCTACCAGTCACAACACATTAGTCATCTCTATATCTATAAATGCACCACGTCTCTGTACGTATGTCTGTAACCTACAACCCCACCCACTTCAAATTCGACACACGCATTCTACAGCCCCACAGGGAGTGCAGTGCCTGATGTCGAGTCCATCGGATAGCCGGTTGTCCAGAACCAGCACAAAGGCCTCTTGCCTGGGCTCTGGACCTGATCACCCCTATATCTCCATATATGGAGCTAGCCTGTTCTGACATCACAATGATGTTCTGACATCTGCATATACTGTACTCCATATTTGGAGTAGATAGACATGGATGATTATAATATCTCTTTCCCTCTATTTTGGCCATTTTGAAAATAAAAAAGAGGTTAATTTTGTGCTTTGCTCTAACTCACACGAATTAAAGTTTGCAAAGTTCATGTTCTGTGCCACGCATCGACACTCCAAAATAGAACGCCTCCTTGAGAGAGGCGCCAACAGGTTTTCACACGCCCCAGTGTGGCTGCACCCGTTGTGCAAGTGATAATGCATCTGTCTGATGCAAGTTTAACCCATTTCGACTGAGACCGGAAAAAAAAGTCTTCTAAATCCTAAAGGTTTTCTGAAAAACCTGTTTCTATGTCAGTGGTTCTCAATATTTCATGTCAAGGACCCCAAAAATGATATGTAATTGGCTGCCGACCCCCATCTGAAAATATGTTGTTCCAGGGACACCCCCAGAAGCAAAGATTTGAGTTAAAAACGCTCTGAAAGAATATATATTCAAAGATTTGCGCCACATTTTCACGATTTTTCAAAAATAGCAGACCTACAAGCTTGTAGATCTGATATTTTTCAATAGCTAAAGTATAACATAATGCTTAAAACGCCCAAAATGGGTTAATATTTTTATAGAATACTGGAAATAGCTAATCTACACAATGCACTGCATGAAAATGTATAAATGAACATTTTTCAGCAGATTCATTTATTAAATTATGACAAATTATTGCAATCGTCTCAAATAATTGCGATAAGGTGATGTATTGATTGTGACAGACCTAAACATAATGTAAACTTTGTATTGGATGCATGAATACATAATTACGGCTGAGAGTAATGTCAATACCTGTGATTGGATTTTTGTCTTTATCTCTCTCTCTCTCTCTCTCTCTCTCTCTCTCTCTCTCTCTCTCTCTCTCTCTCTGCGTTAGGTTGTGATGCGTCCTGACCAGAGTGTTGAAGAGGGACAGCAGGTTTGTTTTTCAATTGTTCTTCTTTTCTCCCTCGGGCTGCTCATAGTGAATAATTGATTGATGTATTTTGATATTGACGACACGCTGATCATGAATGTTTAGAGTTTCATTGGTGTTGTTTTGTTTTAAGGTGGCCCGGGATCTCATGAAGGCACTGGGAGTCTCAGAGGACAGTCTGGTGACCGGAGCTTATATGGACCTGCTGCTGAACGGACGCTCCAAGTGACAAATCAGCCCCACCAGTAAGAGAGCAGGGCTCTGAAGTCCAGTTGGTTGTGAGGAGCGTTTGTTTTTTTGTTTTTTCTGTCTACAACATTGTTGTATGTACAATGTACATATTTGTTTGTAATAAAACACGGTAAAGCTTGAGAGCTTATTTCCATTTTGTTCCTTTGAGTGAGTGAGGGGGAGGGGGTGCAAAGAGACTCATTACAGAAAAATATAATTTTAGCATGTTAGCATTATAATGTTGGTGGCAACGTAATTCGCAAAATAAACTTAGACAAAAATACCTCATTGAAAGTCAATGGGGAGACCTGGCTTACATGTAACCAAATGGACTCTTACAGGGTCTGAGAGGCTAAATGTCATCAAATACTGCACAGACTTGGCGAGCTGCAGGCACCCAGTAAAATGTATTTAAATTTTGTTTCTAGTCTATAAATGCATTCATACAATTTCCAATGTGGGCCTACAAGACAACTAAATGACAAAAACAGCAAGGGTGTATGGACGTGGAGAGCTTAAAATCATCATAATGTGACCCACGGCATGAATTATAAGGAAAAACTGAATGTTAGTCGTGTTTGTTTCGTAGTATGACTTGTAATCAAGAAGTGCCTGTGTCTGGAGTTTTCAAACAAATATTTTCTATAGCCTATATAGACCCATTATGATTTATAATACCGGTAATCACAGACATCCATATGTTTTTTATTGATTGATGTTATTGTGAAATGCATTATATACTGTCGTCTGAGACTCCCTCATGGGATTATATATATGACACCTTTTCATACAGTTACAATTATTCAGGTATACACTTCTTTTTACACTGGTTACCGGCATTGCTGATCGCTTACATCATCATATCATATCATCATATATCATCATACTATAATACTATATTTTATATATATATATATATACTATATTTAACTCAATGTCTGTGAATGTGTGTCAGAAACAGCTCCTCACTGCCTGCACCAATCACTCCCACTTTTCACACAGGCATTGACCATAATAATATGGAGGTCTTAACAAAGCCCTTTTTCCCATTTACCACATTAAAAATTAATAATTACTTTATTAGTGCATTAAAATGTTCCCATCTACTTACATGGGAAAACACGCAACCTCACACCTCCACCCCCTAGCGACACCTGCATCACAGGCCACCATTATCACTGTTACCCCACTGGCAGCTACCGCCGCAACACAACAAACAGTGGCCTATACAATTTTGCGCCGCCATCTTCCTCCTCCCCTAGCGACACCTGCATCACAGGCCACCGTTCTCACTGTTACCCCACTGGTATGCTTCCTCTAGCTACTGCCGCAACACAACAAACAGTGGCATATACAATTTTGCTCCGCCATCTACAGCCCAGGACGGTAAACAATTCCAGCTACTTTCGCAAAGCACGTGTGTGTGTGTGTACAGTGGCCGATACAACCACTGCGCGACCACGGCGCACACACACACACACACACGCTTATTAACTTCACACCACCGTGGCGTGAACAGCACTCCTACATTTTCATATATCACGCAGGATCCACAGCTTATTTCACACGTTGCCTTCCACCACTTCCGCCATCTACAGCCCAGGTAAACAATTGCAGCTACTTTCGCAACGCGTGTGTGTGTGTGTGTCTGTGTGTGTGCGCGCGCGTGTGCGTGCGTACACGCGTGTACGCACATACAGGCTGTACATGGCTTTTTTCCTCAGGTCCCAGGCCTTTTCTAGATAGTTAAATATATACACACTTACATATGCATGAACCAATCAAACATCTTTATTTTTTTGAGTGGTGCAAACCACTCCAATAACCAGCTTTGTCTGTATCTATGTGTCTATGTATGTGTGTACCTGTACGTGGGGCCACGTACAGGTGAGCATGGTTACTATGGTCACTGACATTACGTCAGACCACAGCTGATCAGGCTATATTAGACCTTGCACCACTCAGTTCACACGGGTGTGATTTTTATGTTAAATTACACCAGCAGAGGGTACTGCAGCTTTATATATATATATATATATATATATATATATACGTTGTCATTTACTGCCCTAAACAAACATTAAAGTCCATAGACTTGGCTGGCCTGGTGTAATTTCGGAAAATCCATGAAAAGGTTTTTTTCACAATAATACCAATACATAAGAAGTAAACATATCAAGAATAGACCTTTATTACTTGCGCAAGAAGTATTGTTGTCGGCTGGACCAAAAGTGGTATGTAGGCTATGTATGATGGGCATGGTGGTCATGTTCTATAACTTGTAATTGGCTGTTGATGGTGACGTAATTAAGATAGGTTTCAGATTACATACACACATTACCTTTTACCCGACATTGAAACGTATCTTAATTACGTCACCATCAACAGCCAATTATAAGTTATAGAATATGACCACCATGACCACCATACATACATACATACATACATACATACATACATACATACATACATACATACATACATACATACCACTTTCGGTCCAGCCGACCACAGTATACTACTTTACAATTTACAATTTACAATTTAGGCATTTAGCAGACGCTCTTAATCCAGAGCGACTTACATTAAGCAATAACAAAAAGCATGGCATACATCACATGTATAAAAAGTAGTTATCATGAATCATGCGTAAACTAAGAACGTAACAGTGGAGTATCTATGTAAACTATACATACTATACTATATAATATATTATACATGTGTACTATAAAGTGCTATGACTACATAAAGTGCAATTCTAGAGCTGTCTACATAACAAGCTATAAGTCTGTTTAAAATACTATCTAAGTCTACATAATGTGCTATCTAAGGGGCTAGGCTAGGGCAAGTGCTACGGGCCATGGTGGAGTCTGAAGAGGTGGGTTTTCAGACTACGGCGGAAGATTGGGAGTGAGGCTGCAGTTCTGACTGCAATGGGAAGTGCATTCCATAGTTTTGGAGCCAGAAGGGAGAAGAGTTTGGGACGTGTGGAGCGTTGTCCCGGCGTTTTTAGTGAAGGTACCTCCAGCTTCCCTGCGTTGGCTGATCTGAGTGAGCGGGAGGGTTTGTAGGGTACGATCATACTTGTGAGATATGGGGGGGCCATGCCTTTGGTTGCTTTGAATGCCAGCATCAGAGTTTTGTATTCTGTGCGGGCAGCGACCGGGAGCCAATGGAGCGAGCGGAGAAGGGGGGAGACGTGTGAGAATTTTGGTTGGTTGAAGACCAAGCGTGCTGCGGCATTTTGGATCAGTTGGAGGGGCTTAAGTGCACATGCCGGTAGGCCAGTAAGGAGGGAGTTGCAATAGTCAAGTTTTGACAAGACTGTTGTCTGGATTAGGAGCTGGGCTGACTCCTGGGTGAGGAACGGTCTAATTCGTCGTATGTTGTAGAGTGTAAACCTACAGGATCTAGTGACAGCTGTGATGTGTGTTTTGAACGAGAGCTGACTGTCCAGGACAACACCAAGGTTCCTGGCTGTCGGGACAGACTTTACCAGGGCGTTGTCTACGGAGATAGTTAGCTCCCGCATAGGGCAGGACTTAGCTGGGAAGAACAGAAGCTCAGTCTTGTCTGGGTTCAGCTTGAGGTGGTTGGAAGACATCCACTGTGAGATGTCAGCCAGGCATGCAGTGATGCGCTCTTCTACCTGGGTGGCAGAGGGGGGGAAGGATAGAAACAGTTGTGTGTCATCGGCATAGCAGTGATAGGATATATTGTGAGCAGAGATGATGGTGCCAAGGGATTTAGTGTACAGTGAGAAGAGGAGGGGACCAAGTACAGAGCCCTGTGGGACCCCAGTTTGGAGGGTGCGGGGGGGTGATAGCAAACCTTTCCAAGAAACCTGGTAAGTCCGGTCAGAGAGGTAGGAGGAGAACCACTTCAGCGCCGTCCCGCCTATGCCTAGATCAGCTAGGGTGCCTAGGAGCAGCTGGTGGTTCACTGTGTCAAATGCCGCCGATAGGTCTAGGAGAATCAGGACTGCAGAGTGGGAAGCAGCCTGGGCAGCATGTAGTGCTTCTGTGACTGCGAGGAGTGCAGTTTCCGTGGAGTGTGCCTTCTTGAATCCTGACTGGTTGGGATCCAGCAGGTTGTTCTCTGAGAGATGGAGAGAAAGCTGGTTAGAGACAACACGTTGAAGGGTTTTGGAAAGAAAGGAAAGGAGTGATACCGGTCTGTAGTTCTTGACATCTGAGGGGTCAAGAGTTGGTTTTTTGAGGAGTGGTGATACCCTGGCTGACTTGAAGGCAGATGGGACGCAGCCTGAGGTTACTGAGGTGTTGATAATGGAAGTGATGAAGGGGAGCAGGTCAGGTGCGATGGTCTGGAAGATTGGAGACGGGGCGGGGTCGAGAGGACAGGTGGTAGGTCTAGTGGATGTGACTAGTTTCAGGACCTCATCTGGGGATAGAGGAGAGAAGGAGGACATGCATGGTATGTTATGGTTAGCATTGGTTGAGTCGAGTGCTTCTTTATGGGGGAGGGGGGTAAAGGAGCTACTGATATCATCAACCTTCTTTTCGAAGTAGTTGGCAAAGGCCTCCGCGGTGAGGGATGAGGGTTGAGTGGGGGGAGGGGGTTTAAGGAGGGAGGAGAAAGTGGAGAAGAGTTTCCTTGGGTTAGAAGTGCAGGATTGGATTTTGGTGTGGTAGAAGGAGGTTTTAGCGGTGGTTAGTGAGAGGGAGAAGGCAGAGAGGAGTGAGTGAAAGTGGGAGAGATCATCTGGTAGCTTTGTCTTGTGCCACTTCCTTTCAGCTGCCCTGAGAGGTGTTCGTTCAGATCTGAGGGTTTCAGATAACCAGGGGGCCGGTGGGGATGAGCGAGCTGGCCTGGTCGAGAGAGGGCAGTGTTGGTCAAATGCAGATGAGATAGAGGAGAGGAAGGATGTGGTTGCGGGGTCGGGTGAGAGAGAGAGGAAGGACTCTAGGGAGGGTAGAGAGGAGAGAATAGAGGATGAGAGGGAGGAGGGGTTTAGGGACTTGAGATTGCGTCGGGTGGTGACGGTCGGAGGGTGAGTAGGTTTAGGTGGGAGAGTAGAGAGAGAGAGGGAGAAGGTTATGAAGTGGTGGTCAGACCTAATTAAGGGAGTAACAGAGAGTGTGGAGGGGGAGCAGGCTCTGCAGAACACGAGGTCCAAAACATTACCAGCCTTGTGAGTGGGAGGGGAGGGAGAAAGGGAGAGGTCAAACGAGGATAGGAGGGACGTAACGGGAAGATACTTCTCTGCCGTAGGTAGGTTAAAGTCACCCAGTAGAATCAGGGGGGTGCCATCCTCCGGAAACGAGCTGATCAGAGAGTCTAGTTCTTCCAGGAAGTTCCCAAGGGTTCCTGGGGGGCGATAGAGCACAATGAGGGTGAGGGGGACTGGTTGTGATATTGAGATAGCATGAAATTCACATGTGGTGAGAGAAAGGTGAGAGAGATTTAAGACACGGAAATTCCATTTCGGGGACATGAGTATCCCTGTACCACCCCCCCTACCTGTTGAGCGAGGGGTGTGTGTGAATTTGTGTGAAACAGAGAGGGCGGCGGGGGTAGCTGTGTTATCAGGGGTTATCCAGGTTTCGGTTAGAGCAAGGAAATGCAGAGACTTGAGGGTGGCGTGGGCTGAGATAAATTCAGGCATTTCCTCTTTGGTAGCTGCGTGGCAGTTCCAAAGGCCTCCCTCCACCACAATGTGGTGACTGGGTGAACGAGCTGGGTATATGAGATTTGAGGGATTTCTGTGGCGGGGGAAGTAGTGTCTAGGGCGACATGAAAAGGGCAGGATAGGGATGGTGGGAAAACACATAGTACACAGATAAATAAAAATAAGAAATAAGCGTAATAATAGTAAAAATAATAATAATAATAGTAAGAAGAAGAAGAAGAAGAAGATTGATACAAAACCCTGGGAGGCTGCCTCCTTCGTTAGATGTGTCTGGATGTCCGGGTCTTTGGCTTGGGCACCAGGCTAAAGTGGTCGTTGGTTAGCCGGAATGAGCTACGGATCAAGGTTCATTCACGCGCGTACTAGGGCAGTATGTATGGAAGAAAGGGAGGAAGTAAAAGAACCAACCGCAGAGATGGTTGAAGAGTAGAGGGGTAGCTTTAATGGATAGTTTATAGGGGTTAGAATAGAATAAGTGCAAAAAGGAACGGAATAAGTGCAAAAAGGAACGGAGTGTGTTCCTCTACCTGTGTGTGTGTATGCAGGGATTCAAAGTTTAAACAGCTGTGTAGCTGTTTATCTCCTTGTCTCTGCGACCGTGAGTGAGTGACTGAGTGATTTGAGAGCAGATATATACTGCCTGAGGCCTTTAATTAAAGCCTTGATCTGGCCAGCAGAGGGACTCAAGTAGATCACTCAGTGAGTGGTCTGTTTGATTCTGTCTGATGGCTGATTCAAAATTCAGATCAAAAGGGTCACTCCCACAAGGACTTAAAGTACCCACAGAGTATAGAAAGACAAACAAGAGAAAATACAAGATGACAGAATATTAGCAGAGAGGGTAAAAAACAATGCAGACAAACAGAAACAAGCTATAACAAAAAGGCAGAGTGGTAAGAAAAGGAGTGAGAATGAGAGAGATAGTTTTTAAGTGGTTAGAATAGAATAAGTGCAAAAAGAACAGAGTGTGTTCCTCTACCTGTGTGTGTGTGTATGCAGGGATTCAAAGTTTAAACAGCTGTGTAGCTGTTTATCTCCTTGTCTCTGCGACCGTGAGTGAGTGACTGAGTGATTTGAGAGCAGATATATACTGCCTGAGGCCTTTAATTAAAGCCTTGATCTGGCCAGCAGAGGGACTCAAGTAGATCACTCAGTGAGTGGTCTGTTTGATTCTGTCTGATGGCTGATTCAAAATTCAGATCAAAAGGGTCACTCCCACAAGGACTTAAAGTACCCACAGAGTATAGAAAGACAAACAAGAGAAAATACAAGATGACAGAATATTAGCAGAGAGGGTAAAAAACAATGCAGACAAACAGAAACAAGCTATAACAAAAAGGCAGAGTGGTAAGAAAAGGAGTGAGAATGAGAGAGATAGTTTTTAAGTGGTTAGAATAGAATAAGTGCAAAAAGAACAGAGTGTGTTCCTCTACCTGTGTGTGTGTGTATGCAGGGATTCAAAGTTTAAACAGCTGTGTAGCTGTTTATCTCCTTGTCTCTGCGACCGTGAGTGAGTGACTGAGTGATTTGAGAGCAGATATATACTGCCTGAGGCCTTTAATTAAAGCCTTGATCTGGCCAGCAGAGGGACTCAAGTAGATCACTCAGTGAGTGGTCTGTTTGATTCTGTCTGATGGCTGATTCAAAATTCAGATCAAAAGGGTCACTCCCACAAGGACTTAAAGTACCCACAGAGTATAGAAAGACAAACAAGAGAAAATACAAGATGACAGAATATTAGCAGAGAGGGTAAAAAACAATGCAGACAAACAGAAACAAGCTATAACAAAAAGGCAGAGTGGTAAGAAAAGGAGTGAGAATGAGAGAGATAGTTTTTAAGTGGTTAGAATAGAATAAGTGCAAAAAGAACAGAGTGTGTTCCTCTACCTGTGTGTGTGTGTATGCAGGGATTCAAAGTTTAAACAGCTGTGTAGCTGTTTATCTCCTTGTCTCTGCGACCGTGAGTGAGTGACTGAGTGATTTGAGAGCAGATATATACTGCCTGAGGCCTTTAATTAAAGCCTTGATCTGGCCAGCAGAGGGACTCAAGTAGATCACTCAGTGAGTGGTCTGTTTGATTCTGTCTGATGGCTGATTCAAAATTCAGATCAAAAGGGTCACTCCCACAAGGACTTAAAGTACCCACAGAGTATAGAAAGACAAACAAGAGAAAATACAAGATGACAGAATATTAGCAGAGAGGGTAAAAAACAATGCAGACAAACAGAAACAAGCTATAACAAAAAGGCAGAGTGGTAAGAAAAGGAGTGAGAATGAGAGAGATAGTTTTTAAGTGGTTAGAATAGAATAAGTGCAAAAAGAACAGAGTGTGTTCCTCTACCTGTGTGTGTGTGTATGCAGGGATTCAAAGTTTAAACAGCTGTGTAGCTGTTTATCTCCTTGTCTCTGCGACCGTGAGTGAGTGACTGAGTGATTTGAGAGCAGATATATACTGCCTGAGGCCTTTAATTAAAGCCTTGATCTGGCCAGCAGAGGGACTCAAGTAGATCACTCAGTGAGTGGTCTGTTTGATTCTGTCTGATGGCTGATTCAAAATTCAGATCAAAAGGGTCACTCCCACAAGGACTTAAAGTACCCACAGAGTATAGAAAGACAAACAAGAGAAAATACAAGATGACAGAATATTAGCAGAGAGGGTAAAAAACAATGCAGACAAACAGAAACAAGCTATAACAAAAAGGCAGAGTGGTAAGAAAAGGAGTGAGAATGAGAGAGATAGTTTTTAAGTGGTTAGAATAGAATAAGTGCAAAAAGAACAGAGTGTGTTCCTCTACCTGTGTGTGTGTGTATGCAGGGATTCAAAGTTTAAACAGCTGTGTAGCTGTTTATCTCCTTGTCTCTGCGACCGTGAGTGAGTGACTGAGTGATTTGAGAGCAGATATATACTGCCTGAGGCCTTTAATTAAAGCCTTGATCTGGCCAGCAGAGGGACTCAAGTAGATCACTCAGTGAGTGGTCTGTTTGATTCTGTCTGATGGCTGATTCAAAATTCAGATCAAAAGGGTCACTCCCACAAGGACTTAAAGTACCCACAGAGTATAGAAAGACAAACAAGAGAAAATACAAGATGACAGAATATTAGCAGAGAGGGTAAAAAACAATGCAGACAAACAGAAACAAGCTATAACAAAAAGGCAGAGTGGTAAGAAAAGGAGTGAGAATGAGAGAGATAGTTTTTAAGTGGTTAGAATAGAATAAGTGCAAAAAGAACAGAGTGTGTTCCTCTACCTGTGTGTGTGTGTATGCAGGGATTCAAAGTTTAAACAGCTGTGTAGCTGTTTATCTCCTTGTCTCTGCGACCGTGAGTGAGTGACTGAGTGATTTGAGAGCAGATATATACTGCCTGAGGCCTTTAATTAAAGCCTTGATCTGGCCAGCAGAGGGACTCAAGTAGATCACTCAGTGAGTGGTCTGTTTGATTCTGTCTGATGGCTGATTCAAAATTCAGATCAAAAGGGTCACTCCCACAAGGACTTAAAGTACCCACAGAGTATAGAAAGACAAACAAGAGAAAATACAAGATGACAGAATATTAGCAGAGAGGGTAAAAAACAATGCAGACAAACAGAAACAAGCTATAACAAAAAGGCAGAGTGGTAAGAAAAGGAGTGAGAATGAGAGAGATAGTTTTTAAGTGGTTAGAATAGAATAAGTGCAAAAAGAACAGAGTGTGTTCCTCTACCTGTGTGTGTGTGTATGCAGGGATTCAAAGTTTAAACAGCTGTGTAGCTGTTTATCTCCTTGTCTCTGCGACCGTGAGTGAGTGACTGAGTGATTTGAGAGCAGATATATACTGCCTGAGGCCTTTAATTAAAGCCTTGATCTGGCCAGCAGAGGGACTCAAGTAGATCACTCAGTGAGTGGTCTGTTTGATTCTGTCTGATGGCTGATTCAAAATTCAGATCAAAAGGGTCACTCCCACAAGGACTTAAAGTACCCACAGAGTATAGAAAGACAAACAAGAGAAAATACAAGATGACAGAATATTAGCAGAGAGGGTAAAAAACAATGCAGACAAACAGAAACAAGCTATAACAAAAAGGCAGAGTGGTAAGAAAAGGAGTGAGAATGAGAGAGATAGTTTTTAAGTGGTTAGAATAGAATAAGTGCAAAAAGAACAGAGTGTGTTCCTCTACCTGTGTGTGTGTGTATGCAGGGATTCAAAGTTTAAACAGCTGTGTAGCTGTTTATCTCCTTGTCTCTGCGACCGTGAGTGAGTGACTGAGTGATTTGAGAGCAGATATATACTGCCTGAGGCCTTTAATTAAAGCCTTGATCTGGCCAGCAGAGGGACTCAAGTAGATCACTCAGTGAGTGGTCTGTTTGATTCTGTCTGATGGCTGATTCAAAATTCAGATCAAAAGGGTCACTCCCACAAGGACTTAAAGTACCCACAGAGTATAGAAAGACAAACAAGAGAAAATACAAGATGACAGAATATTAGCAGAGAGGGTAAAAAACAATGCAGACAAACAGAAACAAGCTATAACAAAAAGGCAGAGTGGTAAGAAAAGGAGTGAGAATGAGAGAGATAGTTTTTAAGTGGTTAGAATAGAATAAGTGCAAAAAGAACAGAGTGTGTTCCTCTACCTGTGTGTGTGTGTATGCAGGGATTCAAAGTTTAAACAGCTGTGTAGCTGTTTATCTCCTTGTCTCTGCGACCGTGAGTGAGTGACTGAGTGATTTGAGAGCAGATATATACTGCCTGAGGCCTTTAATTAAAGCCTTGATCTGGCCAGCAGAGGGACTCAAGTAGATCACTCAGTGAGTGGTCTGTTTGATTCTGTCTGATGGCTGATTCAAAATTCAGATCAAAAGGGTCACTCCCACAAGGACTTAAAGTACCCACAGAGTATAGAAAGACAAACAAGAGAAAATACAAGATGACAGAATATTAGCAGAGAGGGTAAAAAACAATGCAGACAAACAGAAACAAGCTATAACAAAAAGGCAGAGTGGTAAGAAAAGGAGTGAGAATGAGAGAGATAGTTTTTAAGTGGTTAGAATAGAATAAGTGCAAAAAGAACAGAGTGTGTTCCTCTACCTGTGTGTGTGTGTATGCAGGGATTCAAAGTTTAAACAGCTGTGTAGCTGTTTATCTCCTTGTCTCTGCGACCGTGAGTGAGTGACTGAGTGATTTGAGAGCAGATATATACTGCCTGAGGCCTTTAATTAAAGCCTTGATCTGGCCAGCAGAGGGACTCAAGTAGATCACTCAGTGAGTGGTCTGTTTGATTCTGTCTGATGGCTGATTCAAAATTCAGATCAAAAGGGTCACTCCCACAAGGACTTAAAGTACCCACAGAGTATAGAAAGACAAACAAGAGAAAATACAAGATGACAGAATATTAGCAGAGAGGGTAAAAAACAATGCAGACAAACAGAAACAAGCTATAACAAAAAGGCAGAGTGGTAAGAAAAGGAGTGAGAATGAGAGAGATAGTTTTTAAGTGGTTAGAATAGAATAAGTGCAAAAAGAACAGAGTGTGTTCCTCTACCTGTGTGTGTGTGTATGCAGGGATTCAAAGTTTAAACAGCTGTGTAGCTGTTTATCTCCTTGTCTCTGCGACCGTGAGTGAGTGACTGAGTGATTTGAGAGCAGATATATACTGCCTGAGGCCTTTAATTAAAGCCTTGATCTGGCCAGCAGAGGGACTCAAGTAGATCACTCAGTGAGTGGTCTGTTTGATTCTGTCTGATGGCTGATTCAAAATTCAGATCAAAAGGGTCACTCCCACAAGGACTTAAAGTACCCACAGAGTATAGAAAGACAAACAAGAGAAAATACAAGATGACAGAATATTAGCAGAGAGGGTAAAAAACAATGCAGACAAACAGAAACAAGCTATAACAAAAAGGCAGAGTGGTAAGAAAAGGAGTGAGAATGAGAGAGATAGTTTTTAAGTGGTTAGAATAGAATAAGTGCAAAAAGAACAGAGTGTGTTCCTCTACCTGTGTGTGTGTGTATGCAGGGATTCAAAGTTTAAACAGCTGTGTAGCTGTTTATCTCCTTGTCTCTGCGACCGTGAGTGAGTGACTGAGTGATTTGAGAGCAGATATATACTGCCTGAGGCCTTTAATTAAAGCCTTGATCTGGCCAGCAGAGGGACTCAAGTAGATCACTCAGTGAGTGGTCTGTTTGATTCTGTCTGATGGCTGATTCAAAATTCAGATCAAAAGGGTCACTCCCACAAGGACTTAAAGTACCCACAGAGTATAGAAAGACAAACAAGAGAAAATACAAGATGACAGAATATTAGCAGAGAGGGTAAAAAACAATGCAGACAAACAGAAACAAGCTATAACAAAAAGGCAGAGTGGTAAGAAAAGGAGTGAGAATGAGAGAGATAGTTTTTAAGTGGTTAGAATAGAATAAGTGCAAAAAGAACAGAGTGTGTTCCTCTACCTGTGTGTGTGTGTATGCAGGGATTCAAAGTTTAAACAGCTGTGTAGCTGTTTATCTCCTTGTCTCTGCGACCGTGAGTGAGTGACTGAGTGATTTGAGAGCAGATATATACTGCCTGAGGCCTTTAATTAAAGCCTTGATCTGGCCAGCAGAGGGACTCAAGTAGATCACTCAGTGAGTGGTCTGTTTGATTCTGTCTGATGGCTGATTCAAAATTCAGATCAAAAGGGTCACTCCCACAAGGACTTAAAGTACCCACAGAGTATAGAAAGACAAACAAGAGAAAATACAAGATGACAGAATATTAGCAGAGAGGGTAAAAAACAATGCAGACAAACAGAAACAAGCTATAACAAAAAGGCAGAGTGGTAAGAAAAGGAGTGAGAATGAGAGAGATAGTTTTTAAGTGGTTAGAATAGAATAAGTGCAAAAAGAACAGAGTGTGTTCCTCTACCTGTGTGTGTGTGTATGCAGGGATTCAAAGTTTAAACAGCTGTGTAGCTGTTTATCTCCTTGTCTCTGCGACCGTGAGTGAGTGACTGAGTGATTTGAGAGCAGATATATACTGCCTGAGGCCTTTAATTAAAGCCTTGATCTGGCCAGCAGAGGGACTCAAGTAGATCACTCAGTGAGTGGTCTGTTTGATTCTGTCTGATGGCTGATTCAAAATTCAGATCAAAAGGGTCACTCCCACAAGGACTTAAAGTACCCACAGAGTATAGAAAGACAAACAAGAGAAAATACAAGATGACAGAATATTAGCAGAGAGGGTAAAAAACAATGCAGACAAACAGAAACAAGCTATAACAAAAAGGCAGAGTGGTAAGAAAAGGAGTGAGAATGAGAGAGATAGTTTTTAAGTGGTTAGAATAGAATAAGTGCAAAAAGAACAGAGTGTGTTCCTCTACCTGTGTGTGTGTGTATGCAGGGATTCAAAGTTTAAACAGCTGTGTAGCTGTTTATCTCCTTGTCTCTGCGACCGTGAGTGAGTGACTGAGTGATTTGAGAGCAGATATATACTGCCTGAGGCCTTTAATTAAAGCCTTGATCTGGCCAGCAGAGGGACTCAAGTAGATCACTCAGTGAGTGGTCTGTTTGATTCTGTCTGATGGCTGATTCAAAATTCAGATCAAAAGGGTCACTCCCACAAGGACTTAAAGTACCCACAGAGTATAGAAAGACAAACAAGAGAAAATACAAGATGACAGAATATTAGCAGAGAGGGTAAAAAACAATGCAGACAAACAGAAACAAGCTATAACAAAAAGGCAGAGTGGTAAGAAAAGGAGTGAGAATGAGAGAGATAGTTTTTAAGTGGTTAGAATAGAATAAGTGCAAAAAGAACAGAGTGTGTTCCTCTACCTGTGTGTGTGTGTATGCAGGGATTCAAAGTTTAAACAGCTGTGTAGCTGTTTATCTCCTTGTCTCTGCGACCGTGAGTGAGTGACTGAGTGATTTGAGAGCAGATATATACTGCCTGAGGCCTTTAATTAAAGCCTTGATCTGGCCAGCAGAGGGACTCAAGTAGATCACTCAGTGAGTGGTCTGTTTGATTCTGTCTGATGGCTGATTCAAAATTCAGATCAAAAGGGTCACTCCCACAAGGACTTAAAGTACCCACAGAGTATAGAAAGACAAACAAGAGAAAATACAAGATGACAGAATATTAGCAGAGAGGGTAAAAAACAATGCAGACAAACAGAAACAAGCTATAACAAAAAGGCAGAGTGGTAAGAAAAGGAGTGAGAATGAGAGAGATAGTTTTTAAGTGGTTAGAATAGAATAAGTGCAAAAAGAACAGAGTGTGTTCCTCTACCTGTGTGTGTGTGTATGCAGGGATTCAAAGTTTAAACAGCTGTGTAGCTGTTTATCTCCTTGTCTCTGCGACCGTGAGTGAGTGACTGAGTGATTTGAGAGCAGATATATACTGCCTGAGGCCTTTAATTAAAGCCTTGATCTGGCCAGCAGAGGGACTCAAGTAGATCACTCAGTGAGTGGTCTGTTTGATTCTGTCTGATGGCTGATTCAAAATTCAGATCAAAAGGGTCACTCCCACAAGGACTTAAAGTACCCACAGAGTATAGAAAGACAAACAAGAGAAAATACAAGATGACAGAATATTAGCAGAGAGGGTAAAAAACAATGCAGACAAACAGAAACAAGCTATAACAAAAAGGCAGAGTGGTAAGAAAAGGAGTGAGAATGAGAGAGATAGTTTTTAAGTGGTTAGAATAGAATAAGTGCAAAAAGAACAGAGTGTGTTCCTCTACCTGTGTGTGTGTGTATGCAGGGATTCAAAGTTTAAACAGCTGTGTAGCTGTTTATCTCCTTGTCTCTGCGACCGTGAGTGAGTGACTGAGTGATTTGAGAGCAGATATATACTGCCTGAGGCCTTTAATTAAAGCCTTGATCTGGCCAGCAGAGGGACTCAAGTAGATCACTCAGTGAGTGGTCTGTTTGATTCTGTCTGATGGCTGATTCAAAATTCAGATCAAAAGGGTCACTCCCACAAGGACTTAAAGTACCCACAGAGTATAGAAAGACAAACAAGAGAAAATACAAGATGACAGAATATTAGCAGAGAGGGTAAAAAACAATGCAGACAAACAGAAACAAGCTATAACAAAAAGGCAGAGTGGTAAGAAAAGGAGTGAGAATGAGAGAGATAGTTTTTAAGTGGTTAGAATAGAATAAGTGCAAAAAGAACAGAGTGTGTTCCTCTACCTGTGTGTGTGTGTATGCAGGGATTCAAAGTTTAAACAGCTGTGTAGCTGTTTATCTCCTTGTCTCTGCGACCGTGAGTGAGTGACTGAGTGATTTGAGAGCAGATATATACTGCCTGAGGCCTTTAATTAAAGCCTTGATCTGGCCAGCAGAGGGACTCAAGTAGATCACTCAGTGAGTGGTCTGTTTGATTCTGTCTGATGGCTGATTCAAAATTCAGATCAAAAGGGTCACTCCCACAAGGACTTAAAGTACCCACAGAGTATAGAAAGACAAACAAGAGAAAATACAAGATGACAGAATATTAGCAGAGAGGGTAAAAAACAATGCAGACAAACAGAAACAAGCTATAACAAAAAGGCAGAGTGGTAAGAAAAGGAGTGAGAATGAGAGAGATAGTTTTTAAGTGGTTAGAATAGAATAAGTGCAAAAAGAACAGAGTGTGTTCCTCTACCTGTGTGTGTGTGTATGCAGGGATTCAAAGTTTAAACAGCTGTGTAGCTGTTTATCTCCTTGTCTCTGCGACCGTGAGTGAGTGACTGAGTGATTTGAGAGCAGATATATACTGCCTGAGGCCTTTAATTAAAGCCTTGATCTGGCCAGCAGAGGGACTCAAGTAGATCACTCAGTGAGTGGTCTGTTTGATTCTGTCTGATGGCTGATTCAAAATTCAGATCAAAAGGGTCACTCCCACAAGGACTTAAAGTACCCACAGAGTATAGAAAGACAAACAAGAGAAAATACAAGATGACAGAATATTAGCAGAGAGGGTAAAAAACAATGCAGACAAACAGAAACAAGCTATAACAAAAAGGCAGAGTGGTAAGAAAAGGAGTGAGAATGAGAGAGATAGTTTTTAAGTGGTTAGAATAGAATAAGTGCAAAAAGAACAGAGTGTGTTCCTCTACCTGTGTGTGTGTGTATGCAGGGATTCAAAGTTTAAACAGCTGTGTAGCTGTTTATCTCCTTGTCTCTGCGACCGTGAGTGAGTGACTGAGTGATTTGAGAGCAGATATATACTGCCTGAGGCCTTTAATTAAAGCCTTGATCTGGCCAGCAGAGGGACTCAAGTAGATCACTCAGTGAGTGGTCTGTTTGATTCTGTCTGATGGCTGATTCAAAATTCAGATCAAAAGGGTCACTCCCACAAGGACTTAAAGTACCCACAGAGTATAGAAAGACAAACAAGAGAAAATACAAGATGACAGAATATTAGCAGAGAGGGTAAAAAACAATGCAGACAAACAGAAACAAGCTATAACAAAAAGGCAGAGTGGTAAGAAAAGGAGTGAGAATGAGAGAGATAGTTTTTAAGTGGTTAGAATAGAATAAGTGCAAAAAGAACAGAGTGTGTTCCTCTACCTGTGTGTGTGTGTATGCAGGGATTCAAAGTTTAAACAGCTGTGTAGCTGTTTATCTCCTTGTCTCTGCGACCGTGAGTGAGTGACTGAGTGATTTGAGAGCAGATATATACTGCCTGAGGCCTTTAATTAAAGCCTTGATCTGGCCAGCAGAGGGACTCAAGTAGATCACTCAGTGAGTGGTCTGTTTGATTCTGTCTGATGGCTGATTCAAAATTCAGATCAAAAGGGTCACTCCCACAAGGACTTAAAGTACCCACAGAGTATAGAAAGACAAACAAGAGAAAATACAAGATGACAGAATATTAGCAGAGAGGGTAAAAAACAATGCAGACAAACAGAAACAAGCTATAACAAAAAGGCAGAGTGGTAAGAAAAGGAGTGAGAATGAGAGAGATAGTTTTTAAGTGGTTAGAATAGAATAAGTGCAAAAAGAACAGAGTGTGTTCCTCTACCTGTGTGTGTGTGTATGCAGGGATTCAAAGTTTAAACAGCTGTGTAGCTGTTTATCTCCTTGTCTCTGCGACCGTGAGTGAGTGACTGAGTGATTTGAGAGCAGATATATACTGCCTGAGGCCTTTAATTAAAGCCTTGATCTGGCCAGCAGAGGGACTCAAGTAGATCACTCAGTGAGTGGTCTGTTTGATTCTGTCTGATGGCTGATTCAAAATTCAGATCAAAAGGGTCACTCCCACAAGGACTTAAAGTACCCACAGAGTATAGAAAGACAAACAAGAGAAAATACAAGATGACAGAATATTAGCAGAGAGGGTAAAAAACAATGCAGACAAACAGAAACAAGCTATAACAAAAAGGCAGAGTGGTAAGAAAAGGAGTGAGAATGAGAGAGATAGTTTTTAAGTGGTTAGAATAGAATAAGTGCAAAAAGAACAGAGTGTGTTCCTCTACCTGTGTGTGTGTGTATGCAGGGATTCAAAGTTTAAACAGCTGTGTAGCTGTTTATCTCCTTGTCTCTGCGACCGTGAGTGAGTGACTGAGTGATTTGAGAGCAGATATATACTGCCTGAGGCCTTTAATTAAAGCCTTGATCTGGCCAGCAGAGGGACTCAAGTAGATCACTCAGTGAGTGGTCTGTTTGATTCTGTCTGATGGCTGATTCAAAATTCAGATCAAAAGGGTCACTCCCACAAGGACTTAAAGTACCCACAGAGTATAGAAAGACAAACAAGAGAAAATACAAGATGACAGAATATTAGCAGAGAGGGTAAAAAACAATGCAGACAAACAGAAACAAGCTATAACAAAAAGGCAGAGTGGTAAGAAAAGGAGTGAGAATGAGAGAGATAGTTTTTAAGTGGTTAGAATAGAATAAGTGCAAAAAGAACAGAGTGTGTTCCTCTACCTGTGTGTGTGTGTATGCAGGGATTCAAAGTTTAAACAGCTGTGTAGCTGTTTATCTCCTTGTCTCTGCGACCGTGAGTGAGTGACTGAGTGATTTGAGAGCAGATATATACTGCCTGAGGCCTTTAATTAAAGCCTTGATCTGGCCAGCAGAGGGACTCAAGTAGATCACTCAGTGAGTGGTCTGTTTGATTCTGTCTGATGGCTGATTCAAAATTCAGATCAAAAGGGTCACTCCCACAAGGACTTAAAGTACCCACAGAGTATAGAAAGACAAACAAGAGAAAATACAAGATGACAGAATATTAGCAGAGAGGGTAAAAAACAATGCAGACAAACAGAAACAAGCTATAACAAAAAGGCAGAGTGGTAAGAAAAGGAGTGAGAATGAGAGAGATAGTTTTTAAGTGGTTAGAATAGAATAAGTGCAAAAAGAACAGAGTGTGTTCCTCTACCTGTGTGTGTGTGTATGCAGGGATTCAAAGTTTAAACAGCTGTGTAGCTGTTTATCTCCTTGTCTCTGCGACCGTGAGTGAGTGACTGAGTGATTTGAGAGCAGATATATACTGCCTGAGGCCTTTAATTAAAGCCTTGATCTGGCCAGCAGAGGGACTCAAGTAGATCACTCAGTGAGTGGTCTGTTTGATTCTGTCTGATGGCTGATTCAAAATTCAGATCAAAAGGGTCACTCCCACAAGGACTTAAAGTACCCACAGAGTATAGAAAGACAAACAAGAGAAAATACAAGATGACAGAATATTAGCAGAGAGGGTAAAAAACAATGCAGACAAACAGAAACAAGCTATAACAAAAAGGCAGAGTGGTAAGAAAAGGAGTGAGAATGAGAGAGATAGTTTTTAAGTGGTTAGAATAGAATAAGTGCAAAAAGAACAGAGTGTGTTCCTCTACCTGTGTGTGTGTGTATGCAGGGATTCAAAGTTTAAACAGCTGTGTAGCTGTTTATCTCCTTGTCTCTGCGACCGTGAGTGAGTGACTGAGTGATTTGAGAGCAGATATATACTGCCTGAGGCCTTTAATTAAAGCCTTGATCTGGCCAGCAGAGGGACTCAAGTAGATCACTCAGTGAGTGGTCTGTTTGATTCTGTCTGATGGCTGATTCAAAATTCAGATCAAAAGGGTCACTCCCACAAGGACTTAAAGTACCCACAGAGTATAGAAAGACAAACAAGAGAAAATACAAGATGACAGAATATTAGCAGAGAGGGTAAAAAACAATGCAGACAAACAGAAACAAGCTATAACAAAAAGGCAGAGTGGTAAGAAAAGGAGTGAGAATGAGAGAGATAGTTTTTAAGTGGTTAGAATAGAATAAGTGCAAAAAGAACAGAGTGTGTTCCTCTACCTGTGTGTGTGTGTATGCAGGGATTCAAAGTTTAAACAGCTGTGTAGCTGTTTATCTCCTTGTCTCTGCGACCGTGAGTGAGTGACTGAGTGATTTGAGAGCAGATATATACTGCCTGAGGCCTTTAATTAAAGCCTTGATCTGGCCAGCAGAGGGACTCAAGTAGATCACTCAGTGAGTGGTCTGTTTGATTCTGTCTGATGGCTGATTCAAAATTCAGATCAAAAGGGTCACTCCCACAAGGACTTAAAGTACCCACAGAGTATAGAAAGACAAACAAGAGAAAATACAAGATGACAGAATATTAGCAGAGAGGGTAAAAAACAATGCAGACAAACAGAAACAAGCTATAACAAAAAGGCAGAGTGGTAAGAAAAGGAGTGAGAATGAGAGAGATAGTTTTTAAGTGGTTAGAATAGAATAAGTGCAAAAAGAACAGAGTGTGTTCCTCTACCTGTGTGTGTGTGTATGCAGGGATTCAAAGTTTAAACAGCTGTGTAGCTGTTTATCTCCTTGTCTCTGCGACCGTGAGTGAGTGACTGAGTGATTTGAGAGCAGATATATACTGCCTGAGGCCTTTAATTAAAGCCTTGATCTGGCCAGCAGAGGGACTCAAGTAGATCACTCAGTGAGTGGTCTGTTTGATTCTGTCTGATGGCTGATTCAAAATTCAGATCAAAAGGGTCACTCCCACAAGGACTTAAAGTACCCACAGAGTATAGAAAGACAAACAAGAGAAAATACAAGATGACAGAATATTAGCAGAGAGGGTAAAAAACAATGCAGACAAACAGAAACAAGCTATAACAAAAAGGCAGAGTGGTAAGAAAAGGAGTGAGAATGAGAGAGATAGTTTTTAAGTGGTTAGAATAGAATAAGTGCAAAAAGAACAGAGTGTGTTCCTCTACCTGTGTGTGTGTGTATGCAGGGATTCAAAGTTTAAACAGCTGTGTAGCTGTTTATCTCCTTGTCTCTGCGACCGTGAGTGAGTGACTGAGTGATTTGAGAGCAGATATATACTGCCTGAGGCCTTTAATTAAAGCCTTGATCTGGCCAGCAGAGGGACTCAAGTAGATCACTCAGTGAGTGGTCTGTTTGATTCTGTCTGATGGCTGATTCAAAATTCAGATCAAAAGGGTCACTCCCACAAGGACTTAAAGTACCCACAGAGTATAGAAAGACAAACAAGAGAAAATACAAGATGACAGAATATTAGCAGAGAGGGTAAAAAACAATGCAGACAAACAGAAACAAGCTATAACAAAAAGGCAGAGTGGTAAGAAAAGGAGTGAGAATGAGAGAGATAGTTTTTAAGTGGTTAGAATAGAATAAGTGCAAAAAGAACAGAGTGTGTTCCTCTACCTGTGTGTGTGTGTATGCAGGGATTCAAAGTTTAAACAGCTGTGTAGCTGTTTATCTCCTTGTCTCTGCGACCGTGAGTGAGTGACTGAGTGATTTGAGAGCAGATATATACTGCCTGAGGCCTTTAATTAAAGCCTTGATCTGGCCAGCAGAGGGACTCAAGTAGATCACTCAGTGAGTGGTCTGTTTGATTCTGTCTGATGGCTGATTCAAAATTCAGATCAAAAGGGTCACTCCCACAAGGACTTAAAGTACCCACAGAGTATAGAAAGACAAACAAGAGAAAATACAAGATGACAGAATATTAGCAGAGAGGGTAAAAAACAATGCAGACAAACAGAAACAAGCTATAACAAAAAGGCAGAGTGGTAAGAAAAGGAGTGAGAATGAGAGAGATAGTTTTTAAGTGGTTAGAATAGAATAAGTGCAAAAAGAACAGAGTGTGTTCCTCTACCTGTGTGTGTGTGTATGCAGGGATTCAAAGTTTAAACAGCTGTGTAGCTGTTTATCTCCTTGTCTCTGCGACCGTGAGTGAGTGACTGAGTGATTTGAGAGCAGATATATACTGCCTGAGGCCTTTAATTAAAGCCTTGATCTGGCCAGCAGAGGGACTCAAGTAGATCACTCAGTGAGTGGTCTGTTTGATTCTGTCTGATGGCTGATTCAAAATTCAGATCAAAAGGGTCACTCCCACAAGGACTTAAAGTACCCACAGAGTATAGAAAGACAAACAAGAGAAAATACAAGATGACAGAATATTAGCAGAGAGGGTAAAAAACAATGCAGACAAACAGAAACAAGCTATAACAAAAAGGCAGAGTGGTAAGAAAAGGAGTGAGAATGAGAGAGATAGTTTTTAAGTGGTTAGAATAGAATAAGTGCAAAAAGAACAGAGTGTGTTCCTCTACCTGTGTGTGTGTGTATGCAGGGATTCAAAGTTTAAACAGCTGTGTAGCTGTTTATCTCCTTGTCTCTGCGACCGTGAGTGAGTGACTGAGTGATTTGAGAGCAGATATATACTGCCTGAGGCCTTTAATTAAAGCCTTGATCTGGCCAGCAGAGGGACTCAAGTAGATCACTCAGTGAGTGGTCTGTTTGATTCTGTCTGATGGCTGATTCAAAATTCAGATCAAAAGGGTCACTCCCACAAGGACTTAAAGTACCCACAGAGTATAGAAAGACAAACAAGAGAAAATACAAGATGACAGAATATTAGCAGAGAGGGTAAAAAACAATGCAGACAAACAGAAACAAGCTATAACAAAAAGGCAGAGTGGTAAGAAAAGGAGTGAGAATGAGAGAGATAGTTTTTAAGTGGTTAGAATAGAATAAGTGCAAAAAGAACAGAGTGTGTTCCTCTACCTGTGTGTGTGTGTATGCAGGGATTCAAAGTTTAAACAGCTGTGTAGCTGTTTATCTCCTTGTCTCTGCGACCGTGAGTGAGTGACTGAGTGATTTGAGAGCAGATATATACTGCCTGAGGCCTTTAATTAAAGCCTTGATCTGGCCAGCAGAGGGACTCAAGTAGATCACTCAGTGAGTGGTCTGTTTGATTCTGTCTGATGGCTGATTCAAAATTCAGATCAAAAGGGTCACTCCCACAAGGACTTAAAGTACCCACAGAGTATAGAAAGACAAACAAGAGAAAATACAAGATGACAGAATATTAGCAGAGAGGGTAAAAAACAATGCAGACAAACAGAAACAAGCTATAACAAAAAGGCAGAGTGGTAAGAAAAGGAGTGAGAATGAGAGAGATAGTTTTTAAGTGGTTAGAATAGAATAAGTGCAAAAAGAACAGAGTGTGTTCCTCTACCTGTGTGTGTGTGTATGCAGGGATTCAAAGTTTAAACAGCTGTGTAGCTGTTTATCTCCTTGTCTCTGCGACCGTGAGTGAGTGACTGAGTGATTTGAGAGCAGATATATACTGCCTGAGGCCTTTAATTAAAGCCTTGATCTGGCCAGCAGAGGGACTCAAGTAGATCACTCAGTGAGTGGTCTGTTTGATTCTGTCTGATGGCTGATTCAAAATTCAGATCAAAAGGGTCACTCCCACAAGGACTTAAAGTACCCACAGAGTATAGAAAGACAAACAAGAGAAAATACAAGATGACAGAATATTAGCAGAGAGGGTAAAAAACAATGCAGACAAACAGAAACAAGCTATAACAAAAAGGCAGAGTGGTAAGAAAAGGAGTGAGAATGAGAGAGATAGTTTTTAAGTGGTTAGAATAGAATAAGTGCAAAAAGAACAGAGTGTGTTCCTCTACCTGTGTGTGTGTGTATGCAGGGATTCAAAGTTTAAACAGCTGTGTAGCTGTTTATCTCCTTGTCTCTGCGACCGTGAGTGAGTGACTGAGTGATTTGAGAGCAGATATATACTGCCTGAGGCCTTTAATTAAAGCCTTGATCTGGCCAGCAGAGGGACTCAAGTAGATCACTCAGTGAGTGGTCTGTTTGATTCTGTCTGATGGCTGATTCAAAATTCAGATCAAAAGGGTCACTCCCACAAGGACTTAAAGTACCCACAGAGTATAGAAAGACAAACAAGAGAAAATACAAGATGACAGAATATTAGCAGAGAGGGTAAAAAACAATGCAGACAAACAGAAACAAGCTATAACAAAAAGGCAGAGTGGTAAGAAAAGGAGTGAGAATGAGAGAGATAGTTTTTAAGTGGTTAGAATAGAATAAGTGCAAAAAGAACAGAGTGTGTTCCTCTACCTGTGTGTGTGTGTATGCAGGGATTCAAAGTTTAAACAGCTGTGTAGCTGTTTATCTCCTTGTCTCTGCGACCGTGAGTGAGTGACTGAGTGATTTGAGAGCAGATATATACTGCCTGAGGCCTTTAATTAAAGCCTTGATCTGGCCAGCAGAGGGACTCAAGTAGATCACTCAGTGAGTGGTCTGTTTGATTCTGTCTGATGGCTGATTCAAAATTCAGATCAAAAGGGTCACTCCCACAAGGACTTAAAGTACCCACAGAGTATAGAAAGACAAACAAGAGAAAATACAAGATGACAGAATATTAGCAGAGAGGGTAAAAAACAATGCAGACAAACAGAAACAAGCTATAACAAAAAGGCAGAGTGGTAAGAAAAGGAGTGAGAATGAGAGAGATAGTTTTTAAGTGGTTAGAATAGAATAAGTGCAAAAAGAACAGAGTGTGTTCCTCTACCTGTGTGTGTGTGTATGCAGGGATTCAAAGTTTAAACAGCTGTGTAGCTGTTTATCTCCTTGTCTCTGCGACCGTGAGTGAGTGACTGAGTGATTTGAGAGCAGATATATACTGCCTGAGGCCTTTAATTAAAGCCTTGATCTGGCCAGCAGAGGGACTCAAGTAGATCACTCAGTGAGTGGTCTGTTTGATTCTGTCTGATGGCTGATTCAAAATTCAGATCAAAAGGGTCACTCCCACAAGGACTTAAAGTACCCACAGAGTATAGAAAGACAAACAAGAGAAAATACAAGATGACAGAATATTAGCAGAGAGGGTAAAAAACAATGCAGACAAACAGAAACAAGCTATAACAAAAAGGCAGAGTGGTAAGAAAAGGAGTGAGAATGAGAGAGATAGTTTTTAAGTGGTTAGAATAGAATAAGTGCAAAAAGAACAGAGTGTGTTCCTTGATGGATTTATAATTAAGATAAAACCCATTTGTTGCATATAAAATGCAAAAGGGACCAAAGATATAAAGGACTGTATTATACTGAATTACTGAGCCACACAGGGCTAAACTATAAAAAATACTTTAGAGAAAGTACTCAAAGAGTACACAGAAATACTCAGCACCACAACAGGCCGAGAGCCTATGACCAAGTTAACCATAGCTTTAACAGGACTACGTTAAGCAGGAAATACTCTTTTAGAAAAAATACCTTGTACCCAATTAAAAGATGAAACCACCAGGAAGAAGGATTGTCCAGTCCGAGCAATTATGGTTTAGTTAATTCATTTTCAGATCAGAGAGACAGAACAGATCCACAGACAGCCAAATTACACTCTCCCCTGTACCACCCAAAGGGCACAGGGTAGTCTCTCTCACGAACAATTCATTACAAAGGCTATTCATACTGTAGAATACAATTGTTGATACACATTTCATTGGCTGACTACACAGTTAATTTCCACAATGCCACGCTGGCACTAGGTGTCGAACGCTGATTGGACCAGCACATAGATGATGGGACTGATATTGGGACAACTTCCTTAGTTTCCGTCATGAAAGCCATAGACCGGGAAAGCGTGGACGCTGGCGTTGCCAGGCAACCTGAAGATAACATTCTTTCCCTGCTAGCAGAGACAGAGAGAAATACTCCTATCTACTTTCTCACTGGGCACCAAGGTCAAATGCATGTAGTGTTTATCCAAATAGACCTCTCAATATGCCAGCTAACTTTTGACTGGAGATAGACAGTGAATTTTAACTTGGCGTCTGGCAATCCATAATATAATATGATATAATAATATAACGGATAATATAGGTCTGAGATGATTAGGCCTGTGGAGGGTGATAAAACTGATGGTCAAAGGGCAAGATGACAAAATATGAACACTTGACACATGTCCACAAAAAATACCAAAGTAGCAGATCTACAGATCCATCAACTCCATCACGTTTTGTGGATGAAGTGTCAAATGTGATCAATAATCAATAATCAATCTTCAGGGAATTAAATTAAAATAATATAAGGGTCAATTGGGAGATGAGAAATAAAAATTAACTCTATACTAAGGCAGTGGAAACAGGAACAATGAAAAATAAAAAATAGTTTTGACTTAAGACTAGGCAAACAATCACTCCTTATTTAGATGGTACTGTGGGAGAGAGACAGAATGACTTTTCTCTCTCGATCTTCTATCTTCGGGGTTCTCAAAGAACTCAGCAATGTTGCAGCGTTCCTACGCCGTCGAAAGTGTCAGAGTTTGACAATGTTCATTGTAGCTCATCAGAGCAGACACTGGATGGTTTGGCTCGTTGTCGGAGCCGAATCTTCGCCCCGCCCCCCAGGATGGGTGACATAACAGGTGACCCATAGGTGACAATCTCAGCCTACACTTTCTCATTGACAGATACTTGATCGGGAGAAAACGGCCGGAGATGCACCTAACAGTTCTTATACCAAGCAGAGCTCGGAAAGGGGGACAGGGTAATCGATGATGTCGTGTCGTTTCCTGGCGAGTCCATTAGTACCAGGAAGGCCAAATATAGAATCAAGTCTATTCAGGGGAGGATATATATGCCTAATCAAGTCAAACTCAAGGTGATGAAAACAAAATAATAAAATGAAATGGAAGGGGAAAGATGTCCCTATTCTAAATATCTCAATGTAAGGTCAAGGGGTGGTTCGGGGATAATAAAGGTTAAATGTTTACAATGGAGGGATATTCCAAATTCAGAGGTAAAATATGAATCAAATAAAAATAATAAAAATATGATGAGGTGGGATAATGAATCCTAAAGGAAGGAAATTTAGATTGTCCAAAGATGGGATAATTCAGTTTACATAATCTATATAATGAAGCAGATCTGGGATCTGGAAAATGAATAGTCAAAATACCATATATTAATTAATTGAGGGGAGAAGGAATGATCAAATGAATCCTAATACTAGGTAGGGAAGGGTAACAGCGTTTTAGCAAAATACAGTGTCTTAGTAAAGAAAAACATGGAAGAAAAACAGAAAACAATTATGTGTATGGTGAAACATGAGTGGAATTCTAATTTGTTCCCGATGGGAAATCTATGGGCAGATGGCCTATACTGTTCTAGGGGGTCGGGCCTAATACTGTTTTTTTAAACGGTTCTGAGTGGGTCGGGGTCTAAGGGCAAACCCTAAACTTAAGGGAAAAGGGATCTCGAGGTCGACAACACATTCCTTCACTATTCTCCATCACTTCTTGTTGACCTCTAGATTACTCTGTCCCGGGTTTGTTCCTGACCACGAAACCACCAGAAATCCGTATCTGTGAGATAAAAACAGAAGGACAAAAAACAACTGGTGAATGAAATGAAACAACCATTATAAACAATTCATCAACAGGGTAAACATCAACAGGGTATGGTTTTAAAAAAATAAAAATAAAAATGAAAATGACTGATCTACCAACCGCGCATGTTACACAGCTATGGTGAAAGTAGGGCGTGTAGGTAGACAGGGTATGGTTTAAAAAATTAAAATTAAAATAATAATAAAAAATAATATTAATATTTGTACTTCTCCTGACCGTTCTTTCAGTACGTATTTCACAGTTATATGGAGGGAGGGTACTTAGAGAGACAGACGTTCTCACAGCACGCATTTCACAGTTATATGGAGGGAGAGTACTTAGAGAGACAGGTCAAGGAGAGAGAGATAGAGAGAGAGAGACCCAGCGTTCTACGTACGCATTTACACAGAGATAAACAACTGGAGGGAGGTTACGTAGAGACAGGGAGAGAGAGAAAGATATCTCAAGAAGAAAACCAGCATTCTACGTATGTATGTGCACCTTTAAAGATAAAGGGCAGGGAGAATACAATAAAACGATATCTCAAGTAGAAAACAACGTTGCAGTGATAAATCCGTTAACACAGGAAACACAGCTTGATGATGACAGAATAAACGCACAAGTCTATTTTGCCCTGTATTTGCACTGGACTTTAAGACTATCATGCATAATATGGCATGGCATTGCAAACACGGACAGAAATAAACAAAATGTAGGTCATCACTCCTAAAAAACACATGTATGCTAATGTACTTATCAAATACGCTATTAATGACGTAGCTAATGTCACGTAAAAGACGCCAAAAAAGAAATTGTGAGATCACAAGTTCTACCTGTAGGAGCCTATAGTTACTCGTTCCAGGCAGAGAAAAAGAGAGAGTAGAGTACAAATAAAAATAAAATAATAAGTATTATAATAATAGGGAATTTAAAATGTCTTGGGAATGAATGGTTGACACCACTCAAAAATAAATGAAATTAAATAATACAAAATAATAAATGAATTTAAATCAATAAGGGGATTGGTTGAAATCAATAATAAATTGTCATGATAATGGGCCTTTAAATGGTCAAGGGGTCCTATCTAAAAATGAAAAACCATGGCACAGCCACTAGGCAATTATAAAGTGTATGAAATGATGATAAATGGCGGGACACGGAGCCTGACAAATAAATAAATCAATAGTAAATAGTCGTCACGCATCCCTAATATTATCACGAATCATTAGAATGGAGGCTATACGCAAATACCCGTACTGTCACACTCTAAAAAAAAAAAAAAACAATCAAATGGTGTTTCACCCACACACATATACACATGAACACGGACAAACACATATGCACGCACACACGCACCCTGTGCGTAATTGTCTCAGCTACTGACACACGCACGAACGCATGCACACACATAGACAAAGGCAACATATCCGCCCACAGGATAAACGTACTCACTCAGTCACTCTAAATACAAATAAAATTATGTACAGCGTAAATAGGTGACATTGAACGAATGGCACGCTACACACACACCCACATCATTCAACTATTAGGCCTAAAAGAAGAATAACTGTTCTACGGGACAACACACACATCCATTCCAACACAAGACAGTGATATACACACCTACGCACGAATACGCACGCAGACAGACAGAGAGGCCCACAGGCAGATAGAGAAAAAGGAGAGAAGGAGAGAGAGAGTTGGAGGCATGCGTTATCACACGCACGCACACGCACGCACTCAGTCCCTAAGCAAGGAGAGAGCCTGTTGCTCTCCTCCCTAAATTCCTTAGATAAGGAGCCTACACACTCTAAAATCATTAGTGTCATAAAAACCGAACACTACTAGGTACAATGTAAAAGGGGTGATAAAAAAATGGTGTAATCAAATGGTGAAAGGAATCACAGACCTTTTGACGGTATAAAAAGAACCTACTCTACTCCCGCACCCCCGTCGAGGTTTGAGAGAAAGAAGACTATAAATTAAGTAACATCTATGGATTCCTACAGCGATATATCAACATAAAACAAGACAAATGATAACCGCATGCTGAAAGGCAAACATATTATAACAGATAAGAAATCGAAGTGGAAAGTAAAATAAAGGGTGAGGATGATGTGCCCATCGATGGTTGCGCTACATCCTGAAAATCTAAAGTGGAGGAAGAGTAATGTGACTGAGACATGTTCAGGGATTAAGTCCCAGACATGAATGTACGGCAATAAATTATAATAACAGTATAATCTAAGAAAGATTACAGAAAGACAAATTACTTAACTTCAGAAAAGCAAGCAGCTGAGAATCAGGCAGGCAGGAGGTGGTCCCGGACAGGGTCCACCGAAGCGGAGAGGAACCGTCGTACGGACAGACGACAGGATGGGGGGGGGGGGAAATCTGTGGAGGACCGTGGCAAGCTTCATGCTTCGTCCGTTCGTCCACAGATCCGCGGCTTGTATGTTCCCAAAAATGGGGAGGATCGGTTCCAGAACTGGAAATGTATCGACAAAACCCCTGCTCCAAAAAGATGACTATGGACTTTGTTCTTCCGGCAGAAAAATAAAAATAAAAATGGGGGTGGTTCCTTTTTGTCGGAGGTGCTAATTAAATAAATTAGACTTATACTCGGAAAAAAAGACGGTTCGAAATGGACCAATTTGATGGATTTATAATTAAGATAAAACCCATTTGTTGCATATAAAATGCAAAAGGGACCAAAGATATAAAGGACTGTATTATACTGAATTACTGAGCCACACAGGGCTAAACTATAAAAAATACTTTAGAGAAAGTACTCAAAGAGTACACAGAAATACTCAGCACCACAACAGGCCGAGAGCCTATGACCAAGTTAACGATAGCTTTAACAGGACTACGTTAAGCAGGAAATACTCTTTTAGAAAAAATACCTTGTACCCAATTAAAAGATGAAACCACCAGGAAGAAGGATTGTCCAGTCCGAGCAATTATGGTTTAGTTAATTCATTTTCAGATCAGAGAGACAGAACAGATCCACAGACAGCCAAATTACACTCTCCCCTGTACCACCCAAAGGGCACAGGGTAGTCTCTCTCACGAACAATTCATTACAAAGGCTATTCATACTGTAGAATACAATTGTTGATACACATTTCATTGGCTGACTACACAGTTAATTTCCACAATGCCACGCTGGCACTAGGTGTCGAACGCTGATTGGACCAGCACATAGATGATGGGACTGATATTGGGACAACTTCCTTAGTTTCTGTTTATCTCCTTGTCTCTGCGACCGTGACATACATGTATACAAGTTATGTATACAAGTATACACTTATAATTGGCTGTTGATGGTGACTTAATTAAGATAGATTTCAGATTACATACATGTATTTACCTTTTACCCACCCGACATTGAAACATATCTTAATTACGTACGTCACCATCAACAGCCAATTATAAGTTAGCTGAGTCGGGAGTACTTACGCGCTCTGCTTGCGCACTAGTAGGCCGTGCAACGCGCAAGTTGGCACTCGACAGAGTGCAGTTCTGGTTGATCCTGTGGACGAAGAACACAAGTATATGATATATATATATAGTACACCCTATACAAATAGCCTGGACTATGCAGGCCGAAAAAAGATGCTACGTCGGTTCCATTGATCCAAGCCCGGCCCTGAACACAACTGATTGATTGATCGTTAAAATAAACATGGTCTGAAAATGCAAGTGGCCAGATGCGTGGGCTGCGTCAAGTGGGCCCTGATCCAGAAAAGGTTGGGAACCATCGCAGTGTATCATCACAGTTGGGCAGAAACCTAATATCTCCATACTTTCCATAGTTTTTGTTCCATTTTCCAAAAAGTATCAGTTTTGGACATACAAATTTTCCACCTGACAGAGATGATAATACTGTGGCCATAGATTCATGGATGTAAGTACAGTATACTGTAAGAAGGTGTTTTTCCAGACTTTTGGTGTCTTGGGATTGGCCAATGCAGCTACTCATTAGTGACAAAGGATGATCTGATTGGGTCACTGAACATCACATGACTCACTTACCGTTGTCCATTTCCCATCATGCATCACATGCCGCCAGCGCAGCCGATTGGCTAAAAAGCATTTGCTGTAGCGTTACCATGACAACCAACCACTCCTCCACACCCACGCTCTCTCTCTCTCTCTCTCTCTCTCTCTTCTCTCTCTCTCTCTCTTTCTCTCTCTCTCTCTGTGTGTCACTGGGAGGCAGAGAGTATCTGGCCCACGCACTGGAGTGGGAGACATCGCGTCAACACACACACACACACACACACACACACACACACACACACACACACACACACACACATACACACGCATGCACACACACACACACACGCACGCACGCACGCACGCACACACACACACACACACACACACACATTCTCTCTCTCTAACTCTCTGAACACTGTGTTTCTCCATTCCCCAGCAGTGTGTGGGCTGAACCAACACCACTCAGCAGCAAGCATCTCCCCTCCTCTCCCTCTCTCTCCCTCTCTCTCTCTCTCTTCTCTCTCTCCTCTCCTATTCCTTCCTCTGTCTCTACTTCTCTCTCTCTCCATCTGTGGTATCCAGGTTTGAGCGCTCTCTCTCTCTCTCTCTCTCTCTCTCTCTCTCTCTTTCTCTCTTTCTCTCTCTCTCTCCCCCCCCCTCTCTCTCTCACTCTCTCTCTCTTCTCTCTCTCCTCTCCTATTCCTTCCTCTGTCTCTACTTCTCTCTCTCTCTCCATCTGTGGTATCCAGGTTTGAGCTCTCTCTCTCTCTCTCTCTCTCTCTCTCTCTCTCTCTCTCTCTCTCTCTCTCTCTCTCTCTCTCTCTCTCTCTCTCTCTCTCTCTCTCTCTCTCTCTCTCTCTCTCTCTCTCTCTCTTTCTCTCAACCTATCTCCCTCATCTTCTGTACCCTACTTAAGTCTCCCTGTAGCTCCACTGTCTATCTATCCCTGTTCATCATGAAGAAGCAATCTGTCATCTACAGGGTGAGTCAAATAACATTGCATAATATACAGTATATACAGTGTGTGTGTGTGTGTGTGTGTGTGTGTGTGTGTGTGTGTGTGTGTGTGTGTGTGTGTGTGTGTGTGTGTGTGTGTGTGTGTGTGTGTGTGTGTGTGTGTGAGAGAGAGAGAGAGAGAGAGACTTGCAGTACTGTCTAACTTAACAGTAATGTGACTGAATTCTATCACACTTTCTTCCTTTCTCCCTGTTAATCTCTCTGTGTATCTGCGGGTAAAATCCTCATCATTAATTAGTCTCTGAGAATGTACAAACGTTTTATTTGTACTTTAGTTACAAATGGCTTAATTATCAGTGCACTACATGTATCGGTGTGTGTGTGTGTGTGTGTGTGTGTGTGTGTGTGTGTGTGTGTGTGTGTGTGTGTGTGTGTGTGTGTGTGTGTGTGTGTGTGTGTGTGTGTGTGTGTGTGTGTATGTGTGTGTGTGTGTGTGTGGCACGCACGCACGCACGCACGCACGCACGCACGCACGCACGCACGCACCCACACACACACACACACACACGCACACACACGCATGTGGGTGTGTGACTGTGTGTGTGTCGGGGGGGTGTTACATAACAGCAGTAGTATAGGCTGCCTGCATCTAAAAGATATAGCGGTAAGTCAAGTTGTTTAGTATAAGACAATTGCTCCACATGTACTGTACTGTATGCACTTGGTGTATTTTTGGAATCCTTATGGTGTCTGATCAATAGATTTCTATGTTACCAAACTGAAATATTGTGAGAAGGGGCCAGCTGTAGCACAGATCCAAAATGGTTGCTGGGGTTTATTTATTTATTTAATTTTAGGGTGTAAATTGGGTAAAACCATATACAGTATATGATAATCCTTGTACAGCCTGGGTGTGAGATTAATTTCCTGGCACTTCTAAACCCAGACTTCAATGGCCAGCAGGAGCTCTACCGGGCGCCACCGGAACCGCAACTCTTTCCAGGGCATGAGCCCCTTGTTGTTGGTTTTTTTTTTGCGATATCGCACACTGGCACAGGGTGCATGGTGGCACCTATCTCCACTTTCTACATTTGAGGGTTCTCTGAACCCGAATCCCTTTCATCCTGCCAGTGGCGATGGATGGGGCGGGGCCATCGCCCCAACCCTTCTAAACAGTGATTGCCTAACCTTTGACCGTCATACCCATGTTGAACTGCTTTTCACATACCGGTAGAACCCTTCTCCATAGGGGATAGGGGATCAAGTCAATTGATCCCCTATACTAGCTTACCCCCAGAAATGCAAAGCCCCATAATAATAATAATGGATTGCCTTTTTATAGCGCTTTTCTATGCACAGAGTGCTTTACTCAAAGCACTTTACAATGGTCCATTCATTCATACATTGGGAGGTGAAGCGGCGAACATTCAACACCAGCGTCCTCACTTCCCACATTCACACACCAATCATGGTTGCAACCACTGAGAGCAATTAGGGGTTCAGAGTCTTTCTCAAGGACACTTCGACACTAACTCTGGGAGAACCCAGGATCGAACTGGGAACCTTGCAGTTGGCTGTTCTACCGGACACTCACACGCCCACTGCCGCCCCATGTGAGTGGCATCCTCATGCGACCGACTTCCCACTTGATATGGGCATATCGGTGGTTCTGGACAACTGGATCTCCATAATTATTATGCCTATAATATATAGGCTCATATATTATATTATAATATAATATATGAGCGTCTGAGTATGTGTATCTTGTCAGTGGCCAAACAAATATCAATTTTGAGGTCCTTGTGCATTTGAAGGTATTCAAATTTAATTAAGACATTTGCCCTTTTGGGAACCCTATAGGACTGTCCACATTTTGTGTGGCTTAACGCCCAAGCAGCCATCCATCCATTTCCAAGGCTAGTTGATTAAGCAATAACAACTCTGTTACACTACGATTCTGAAGTCCATGGCCACCGTTTATGTCTATATCAGCAATTCTCAAAATGGGGTCCATGAGCCCCAGGGGTCCTCGGACGGGACCACTTTAAATGTATTCTTATTAAAAAATAAGCCAATCTACAAGCTCACGGGGTGATTCCAATGCAATCAGCATTTTTCACTTATTTCTTCTGGGTGTCTGGGTGTCCCTGGCATAAAATGGGGGTCTGCGGGCAAATACATATCATTGCAGGGGTCCTTGACATGACATGTTTTGATAACCAACAACCTTTGTGGAGTCTGATGGGCATGGGCATCGGACACCTAGTCACCGGTTGTTCTTTTCATCTTGCAACACTGGTTCTGCATAACAAAAGTGACCCACTAGATACTAGTAGTATTCCATACCAAGCCAGTGAGACAGACCTGAAGCATACCAGAATGTCCAGGCACCCTTGAAAGCATAGTGGTAACACAGATACATTGAGATTCATATATTATTTTTTAGCCGCTTGGCATCTGCCAGGCAGATTCAGGGATAGGATTTGGTCAAACGCTAGCATATTTGTATTTATCTATACCACTCAAATGAAAGCTATTATAGCTTCAATTTAATTTGGAAAGCTTTCTAAATGTGTAATCAGTCACATTTAGCTGAAATGGCCATTCTTTCCTTAGTTTCCTATCATATCTCAAAGTGTAAAAATCACACCATATGATTTTCGAATATTGTCATATAATATCTGATTTTATCCAACT
>NC_136804.1:12446886-12451886 GCF_951216825.1 Electrona antarctica
TTAAGTGGACACTATATATCCTGTATCCAATACGGAGACACTTAATGCTTGTCTAATTGTCTGTAATTAGTCAGTGACAGAGACAAACTCATTGCAGGTCCTGGTGAATGAAACGGGAGGGTTCGTTAACCCGTTGACAATATCAAATAAGGCACGTGCTTTTATTTTTCGGTGATGATGTCAGAGAAGACATTTATGCATTTGTCAGTTCAAAATGATAAATGTGGTCCCTCTTAATAAATATCATAATGAACATGGGTTGTATGTAGACAGTTATATTTCTTCACCTAGCTGCATTCAGGTTTTTGACATTAAGCTTTTTACCACTTGGTATTCCTCCATTGTGATATTTTCTTACCAGAGGCCACCTTCACCTTGTGTGCAATAGCATCAATAACATTTGTAATTTTAGAATTGAAATAATCTACAAGCTCATTGATTGAGGCCTTAAACCCTAACCACACCAGAAGGTGAATGCAACTCCTTGCAACATGCAACTACTTGCAACTACTTGCAACCATTATTCCAAATGGCAGTTGCAACTTGCAAGGAGTTGCATTGGTTTGATTTGTTTTGTTGCAAGGAGTTGCAGCTGGTGTGCTTTGGGCCTAAGAGAGGGCGAGTGTGGAATAGAATAAAGCTTGAATAAATAGTTCACTAGTGTTTAATTTACCGCTGTGATTACCTCTGTACACTTGTGTGCACAGAGATGGCACTATTGAAGAAAACAAGGGAATTGTTATGCTGATTCAGTGTATAATTATCAAGAACACTACGCAGTTCTTTAGTCCCTTTGTCCTGGGTTTGGTTAATATGGATGTTATAATCAGGGAAATATCAACTTCACCTTCTTTCTAACCTCATAAAACTGAAGTTGGGACGCTTTGCTTCAAGAAGAAAAGCTGCACTGTTATCTTTGTCTAACCGAGATACCAAGAACCGAAACCAAATAATCTGAATCTTGTGTACTCGTATATCTTGCTGTCAGGTATAAACCTTGTATTCCCATATTTCTTCTTATAAATACATCACGATGATAGTGTTGTGCAAAAGTATAAAGATAATAGCAGATCTACAAGCTCACATCACGTTGCACAATAATAACATGCCCAAAATAGGTAGTTAATGATTCATTGTCTCCACCAGGCCGAAGGCATGGGGAGAGAGTATGTTTTGCACTCCGTCCGTGTGTCCGTCCGTGTGTCCGTCCGTGTGTGTGTCCTTCCGTCCGTCCGTTACCAGCTAATCTCCGGCACCGTTAACCCGGTCGATGCCAAACTTTGCACACACACTCCCTAGATGCCAACGATGAACCTCTGCCCCGCATTTTCCAGAACGGCCTGTTATAGCGCCACCATGAGGCAGCTTTTCACATTTGTTACCTAAAACTGCACCGATCTGCGTGAAACGTTGCATGCACACTCCCTAGAGGGAGTTTTCCGCATCTGCCTTTTATAGCGCCACCAGGAGGCCGACTTTTGTAAAACACATTTTTGGATATTACTCCTCCAGATTCTGTCCAAAAATCTCACAAATCGTTACACAGTATCTCTATGGTCATGTGCTCAAGTCGGATCTGTCCGATATTTCATATTCCACCCTAATTGGCTATAATTGGCTTTCACAGTTTGCAAGATTGCCCCGTTTTGAACAAAAGCCTCAAATCATGAACACAGCATGCAATTTACGTGAAATCTTTCACACATTTTCTTACTAGGCTGAGGAATATATCCCACCCTTTTCACATTGGCCTGTTATAGCGCCACCAACAGGTTGATTTTTGCAAAACAGGTTGATTGGAACAAAATGCCTCAAATCATCCAATTGCCATACAAGGCAAACATGTTTATATTACTACTAAACATTTTGCCAAACATCTCACACAGTCCTATCCTCCTGGTGGAGACCTGTGCCCAGAAGGGCACTTTTTCTAGTTTCACCTATAATAACATGCAAAACAACAAAATAGGTAATAAATTATTAAGTGTGGGTTTCATAAATATTGAACGAATGAAAAGTATTAATGCACGTCCCAACTGGAAAGAGACCCCGTGGCAGACCAAGGACCAGATGGGGGGATTATCTCCACACTGGCCCTGGAACGCCTCGGGATCCCACAGGAGGAAGTTGCTAATGTTGCTCTTGGAAGGAAGTCTCTGTTGGAATGATATTAATGTAGCTTTTGTAATAATAATAATCTAAATCTACAAAGTAACTATAGGAACTAAAGTTCTCAAATAATCGTAGTGGAATCAAAAGTATTCGAGAGATGACTTCCGCACAACCGGTTTAATTTTACAGCAGGTGCGTATAGGTCCTGGCAGAGCAGCAAACGTTTTAGAGAAGGAGGAGAGACCCGCACACCGCCACTTGCTGGTTCAAGAGGTTTATTTTGATAAGAGTCGTAGCAACGTTTCGGCCTTTCGGCCTTCTTCAGGCATGTTTGTAGAAGGCCGAAAGGCCGAAACGTTGCTACGACTCTTATCAAAATAAACCTCTTGAACCAGCAAGTGGCGGTGTGCGGGTCTCTCCTCCTTCTCTAAAAGTGGAATCAAAAGTAAAATATCTGTCTCTGAGATGTAGTTAGTGGAAGTAAAAGAAGTAAAAGTATATAAACAAGAAAATGACTCAGTCAGAGTATGGCTTTTTATACCGTTCACTCCCATTGGCTTAGGAGGCAGCCAATCATGAATAGGTCGCTAGTAAGGTCGCTAGGAGGCAGCCAGTCGTCTTTACGGTCGTCAGTAGTGGTGCGTGCAAATGTAGGCTGCTGTGAGCCGCCCCGCGTCCGAAACGGTTGAGAAATGACAGTTACCATGTCCCTGTACTGTACTGTACTACTGTACTGTACTGTACTGTACTGTACTGTACTGTACTGTACTGTACTGTACTACTGTACTGTACTGTACTGTACTGTACTGTACTGTACTGTACTGTACTGTACTGTACTGTACTGTACTGTACTGTACTGTACTGATACACCTGAAATCATCATATATACAGTTATTATGTATGTGTGTGTTAGGCTGCACAACAGTGACACCCAGGCACACACTAAGCTACTTAAGGAAGTGGTTGCACCACTTAAAAATACCTCAAAATTGTACTTAAGTACACTACAGTAGTTAAGTACATGTACTCAGTTACCTTCCACCCCTGGAGCAGTAGCAATACAACTATTGAATCTTGAATGTCATGAGTGCCATTAGCCTCGCAGCTTGGACCCAGCAGATATTATGTACAGCTTGCTGTGTTTTGTACGGATGTACTGTACGCTTTCTACCAGGCTGAGGAGACAGAGGATGAGTGTGTGGGGGTGGAGGTGGTGGGCGTCATACGTAACTGTGATGATCGTGTGTCAGAGGATGATTGTGATGCCGTCATTCCTTGGGGCGGTTGGGGGTTGGCGGGGGAGTTGTAACTGTAATGAATTTGTTAAAGCTGACAGAGGACTTAACCAGTTAATGCCTGGGGCAGAGTTTTCTGAAGAAAAAACAAAAGCGTGTGTTTGCTATATCAGTGGTTCTCAAACTTTGCATGTCAAGGACTGCCAACATTGTATTTGGCTGTGGACCCCCATGTCAACATATTTTGTTCCAGGGACCACCAGAAGCAAAGATTTTAGTTAAAATGTTTGCTTTATAGGGGCACGGTGGCACAGTCGGTAGCGCTGTCGCCTCACAGCTAGACGGTCCTGGGTTTGATTCCTGCCGGGGACGCTGTGGGCGCTGGGGGTGTGTTCTCTCCTCCGCGTCATCAGTGCCCATACCCTGGGTGGGGTTGGCAAAAGGGACTTTCTGTGTGGAGTTTGCATGTTCTCCCCGTGTCCCCTAGGGTAGGTAGGTACCCTCACAAAAACCATGCAGTAATCCTGGTCTCTAAACTGCCTCCCCCTGGCCAGCCGGGGCACCTGCTGGAGGGGAAAGGAACTGGTTGGAATATCGTGTTCCTTCCACACGCTACGTCCAACCGGGGAAACATCCTCCTGTCAGGTACAAAGCGGCTTTGACTCCTCATGCATAGAAGGAAGCATGAGGTCAGTCCGTTGCTCTCCCCAGGTTGTGTAGTGTAATGTGATTACATTAGATAATTGAAAAAGCGGGTTGCAAATTTGTGGGATAAAAAAAAGTGTTCGCTTTAAAATCTACCGTATACTGTATATTCAAAGGTTTTGCAAACATTTGCCGCACTATGAACTTGAAAAAAATGACACAGATGCTTTCCGGTTTTAATGCTTTCATGCCAATATGGTGCGGGTGGATACCAAGGATAGGGGTGGACACAGAGGGGGGTTTAATTGACAGTATCATGTGTGGTTGGCAGCTTTTGTGTGCTACAGTATGTGTGTAGCTGTCAGAAAGCTGTGCCAAGAAAACAAAGTAGCTAGGAAACGTAAAACCAACCAACTGTCCATGCAACATGCAATCTGGCAATCTGAATAACATTCTTAGCATTTTCTTAACCCTTTATTTATCCAAGGGAGGTTCACTGAGCATAAATGCTGTTTTACACACACACACACACACACACACACACACACACACACACACACACACACACACACACACACACACACACACACACACACACACACACACACACACACACACACACACACACACACACACACACACACACACACACACATCTGTGGATAAGCAAACTAAATATAGCATGACATATGAACCAGTAGCCAGTGGCATGTATCCAAATAGACAACAGACAACATGATAAGAAGTGTTGGCGGGAGTTGGAGTCAGAAGTGCAGTGGAAAATGGGAAGCGTCTTTGCAGTCCTGATGGTGGGCGGGAGGTTCGTGGGGTCATTCCACGGCCTGGGAGCCAGGAGGGAGAGGAGTCTATAGGCCAATATTTGGTAGGATATGTCCAACTGTACAAGAAATTAAAATCGTGCAATTAAAGTTAGATAATCAAACAGTGCTTTACTGGCTCTGTTAAAAGATATGCGAGCGGCATCTCGCATATGTGCGAGATGATTTT
>NC_136804.1:12456886-12476886 GCF_951216825.1 Electrona antarctica
ACACACACACACACACACAGACACACATAACTGTATATATGATGATTTTGGGTGTTACAGTACAGTGACAGTACAGTACAGTACAGTATACAGTAGAGGAACCCCCTGGGGACCCCCACACGGTAACTCTGTAATTTCTCAACCACTTCTGACGCGGGTGGCTCGCCAGAGCTGACCCGGGCCCCTGGGCGCGTTCCTGGGGGCCTGGATGTTCTGGGGACCCACCGGGGACCCCCACATGGTAACTCTGTCATTTCTCTACCGTTTCGGACAAGGGGCGGCTCGCCGGAACCGGGACGGCACCCTGGGCCCGTTCCTGTGGGTCTGGAACTCCCGGGGACCAACCCGGGGACCCCCACACTGAGTTGCACCACTCACTTCACACGGGTGTGATTTTCTACCAAAATCACCGTTTAAACAATTGGATAAAAGTAATATGTTAAAATGTAATCCAAATCTATACATGGTCGCCACTATTTTTCAATAAAGTATAATACAGTGCTACCGGTGGTTCCCAAAGTGGGGTCCGGGGACCCCCAGGGGTCCTTGGGAGAGTTCCAGCGGGTCCCCAGCTAAATTATAGTTTGGAACCAAATGGACCTTATGAGTGTACAAATGGAACCAAATGGACCCACTCTTAAATTAACATTGATTTTACAATATAAATTGGGGTCCCAGAGATAAAAATGCCATTAAATGGGGGTCCGTAGCCCTGGCATATCTTTTGAAATGGGGGTCCGTGGGCTAATAAATGTCGATTTAGGGGTCCTTGACATGAAAACGTTTGGGAACCAACTGTTATAGACGACATCTTATAGACAAATTAACATCTTAAACCTCAACCCATATGAAAAGGACTTAATATATACACTGCAATCCAGCAGATTAACCACATGAACCCTACAGTAAAATCCTTATTCTTGGCATGTCAAAAATATTCAGAGCAGAAATCTGATCTACAAGCTCACAGCTTGCAGGACTCTTTTTGCTATTTGACATACAGCAAAGTATAAGGGTTAAGTGAAACTAAAGCCCCATGCTTGGACTAATAGAAAGGCAGCGAGTCTTGGTAGACCCTCAGAGTGGCCCTAATAATCCTTTGGTCTGAGTGATCATTCAGGATGATTCAAGTGTTTCTCTGTGATCAAGCAGTGGCCCCAAAGAACAAGATGACACAAAGGCTGCATCATAATACGACACGTTCAGAAAGCTTATTACACACTCACAGGGAATAAACATGGGCTCTATTTTCTTCCATGCTAAACCCCTTATCCCTGAACTATACTTTGCCTTTTTTACTATTTTGAAAAACATTTTTGAATAGTTAAAATAGCCAATATACAAGCTCACAACGTGTCGATGTAGATTGGCTATTTTAACTATTCGTAAATGTTTTTCAAAATAGTGGGATAAGGGGTTTAGCATGGACAAAAATAGGGCCTAGACTGTGTTTGACATGACCAGAGGATGTGAAAAAGAACATAATGGGACAACAATAAAATAAAATAATAATAATGTAATAGAAGCATCTCTTGTCAATGAGGTGCCGGTAGAAGGCCATAAGGCTTAGTCTACGTCAGACCCGAGAGTGAGTGATAAATGTCAGACCTGAGAAATATCATAACACCAGGGCTAATATCAATGCGAGAGGGAGAGGATGAAATGCCAGAACAGATATGAATCCATAACTATCCACACGTCATCATATTATTGCTGTCGGGCAGAAACCTTGTATCTCCATAATTTCAACATTTTATGTTTATTTTTTATTTCTATTTTTTATAAATCACGTGGGCTTGTAGATTGGCATTTATTTTGCTATTTTTGCTCCTATGCCCAGCTTTGTGTGTTTGTGTGTACCACAGCGTCAAGAAAGCACCTAGACCAGGTGTCTCTTCCTGGTTTTTGAATTTACAATTTACAGTTTACAATTTAGGCATTTAGCAGATGCTCTTAATCCAGAGCGATTTACAGTAAGCAAGAACAAAAAACATGGTAATGCTACATCAAATACATAAAAATCAGACCTGTCTGAAGTGAGTGGTGCAACAGTGACACTTGGTGGTCAACAAATGCTATTGCTATTGCGAAATGGAGTTTTAGTGTAACAGTACAGATACTGTTACACTAAAACTCAGCTTCCCATCATGCACCTGTGCACAGTGTGAAGCTCAACACCGCCACTTTGTCACCTGTTGGTACCCTAAACATATGGACATACAGACCTAGGGACGGACGGACATTGCTGGTCATCATGAATCATACATAAGCTAAGAACCTAACAGTGGAATATCTATCTAATGAAACTAAGTGTATACACTATAGTTTTATGTCTACATAAAGTTCTATTTAAGTTACATAAGTTGAGCCTATATAGGAGGTCGAGGCTAAGGCAAGTACTACGTCAAGTGCTATGGGCTAAGATGGAGTCTGAAGAGGTGGGTTTACAGACTGCGGCGGAAGATTGGGAGTGAGTCTGCAGTTCTGATTGCAATGGAAAGTGCATTCCATATAGTTTTGGAGACAGAAGTGAGAAGAGTTTGAGTGTTGTCCCAGCGTTTTTAGCGAAGGTACTTCCAGCTTCCCTGCGTCAGCTGATCTGAGTGCACGGGAGGGTTTGTAGGGTGCGATCAGATAACAGGATTGCAGGATATGGCCGCCATACCTTTGGTTTCTTTGAATGCCAGCATCAGAGTCGGCAAAGCGTTTTCTTTTTGCAGACGCTACGAGTTAAAGCCCCCGGCCATCGGCCAGCCTTTCCACAAATTTGGCTCATAATTCCAACATCCCATTATTCCGACCGTTAGATTAGTGTGTAGGTTTAGGGTTAGTTATAATGTGGGTAGTCAGACCATTGGGCAGTCGCAATAATGGGCCGTTGGAATAATTACATGGCACCCACTTTGAAGCCACTTTTTAGGTGTCACCCAGGTCACCCAGGCGGATGCGTGCACGCATCCGCCTGGGTGACAGCAGACTGATGGGTGAGCGCTGGCTCTTTGGCATGGAGGGTCAGATCAACATATGGAATGAATTCTGTACCGGCCATATATGGAGCGTGTCTTGAGTGTACAGGGTTTGATGAGGTCAGATCAACATATAGAATGTCAGAACAGGTCAGCTCCATATATGGAGATCTAAGGGTGGCAGCGGGACAGTGTCTTGAGTGTACAGGATTTGATGAGGGCCCAGGTAGGGCCGGGCCTTCATTGTCAGGCCTGTTGAGAAGTTTTCGCCGGCTGCCGGGTGCGGCTGCACTAATAACTTTGGGGCAGGCCTGTCTAGAGTTCAAATGGACAGTCAAAAGGGAGACATCGAAGAGGAAGGATGGATGGGGAAGGATCAACATATGGAATGTCAGAACAGGTCAACTCCAAGGGTTTGAGGTTTAAGGTCAGATGAGTTGCTGTCCAATATTGATGACATCAGGGATCTCCATATGTGGGCTTAGTATTGATGACATCACGTGATGTCACGAGGCATGATCATATATGGGGCGTGACCAACTGATGGGAAATGCACGATTGCATAGTTAGCTGCGACCTGCGGTCGCAATCAGGTGTTTAAATTGTAAATCCCCATTGTAATCAATGGAGTGGTCATTAATCTGCAGCCACCAGAGGGGGGGATAGTGACACCCGCTGTAGGCCATTAACGGGAACCGCAGGGAATTCAGCACTTCCTTATTGGCTTAATTTAAAAAGAGGTATGCTTGCCGCCTGGTTACTATACACCCGTGTATAGCCAGATACACAGAGGGATGAAGGTATAAGGTTAGCAGGTATAGCTTTTAATGGGACCACTGGAAACGGTTCTGCTGGGTTGCCATGGCAACACCACATTATGTAGAACAGGGATCTTTTTTACGCACGCACGCACGCACGCACGCACGCACGCACGCACGCACGCACGCACGCACGCACGCACGCACGCACGCACGCACGCACGCACGCACACACACACACACACAGACACACACACACACACACACACACACACACACACACACACACACACACACACACACTGAATGGCTGTCTCAGGAATCCCTGCTATTGCAGTTTCTATGACAACCACTCACAACTCCATATCCTCTGTCTCCCTCTCTATCATTGTCGCTCCCTCCATCACCATCATTATTTTTTTCTCTCCATCTGAGCGCTTTCATCTCTCCATCTCTCTCTCTCATCTCTCCATCTCTCTCTCATCTCTCTATCATCTCTCCATCTCTTTCTCATCTCTCTCAATACAGCCAGGGTTAAGTGCTTAATCAGACGATTTAGTCCACTATAAAGAAAACGATTAGAATTATTTTGGGGGGCAATATATACACAATTAAAACACTATTAAAAAAACCTTCTTGGTTATTTGATTAGGCTATATGAGCGAGATTAAGCTGGTTATTTGTTCTAAATGTCGGTTTCGATATGCAGTATGTAAAACCTGCAGCATCTGTCATTTTTTATTTTAACGTAGGCTATTCGAAAATAGCACACGCTGCAACCTTGTACATCTACTATTTTTGAACACTTTGAAGAAAAATCTTCGAAGTGTCACAACTACTGATTCAGAACACATTTGTAGCGTCGGCCTCAGGTCTTATTGGGTCCACTGTGTGTCCAGTTGAAGTTTCATTCATTCCTGAACCGTGCCGTGTCGACGTGTTCTACAGGTTCAACTTCTGGATTAGTTTGTTGGTTTGTTGGTTCAGATACAGTTCTCGGAATCCAATTTGGTCCCTGATCAGGATCTGGTACTAATGCTGAGTTCTGGGAACCTAGAACTCAGAACTCGCACGTTGTGAGCTTGTAGATTGGCTATTTTAGTTTTGTTGTTACTTTTATGACGTACCTCCTTTATTGTTTTAAGATGTATTTATTGACAATGTACACATTATCATATCGCTTTCTCAATCTCTCTTTTTTTAAACAAGACATACTGAAAAATAAACAAAAAAGGAAAAAGACAAGCACCACAAAAAAAGGAAAAAATACAGACCCCCCCCAAAACTTCGCCCCAACCCTGTCTCAGTAAGGAAACTACTAGGCATGTAACGATACACTCAACTCACGATACGATACGTATCACGATATGAGGTTCACGATACGACTTTTCACGATATTTTAAACACTAAATTATTTTCCAGACAAATGACCGAACAATCTTTTTTCATGATTTATCTTCCCCCCCGAGCTTTTTTCTCAATTTTTATTTAACTACATTGCAAAAGTAGCATTACTTTTCATGTATTACTTAATTTCTGTGCAACATCTGTAAACATGCTTTCTTGTTTAGAACCTAGCTCGAGTTAACATGTTAAAAAAAAAGCTTTCTTTGATGGCATCTTAGGATAGATGTAGACCTAATTGACAGTGCAGAAACATAATTGCCTTCCTTGATGTATTAATTAACGAGCATCACAGACACACACAGCTCCACTCTGCAGGCTTCTACTACTGAAAGTGACTGCATGGAGTCTGTCTCAATTATCTTCAAAAGCACTTGAATATGATGGAATATGATAAAAGCTCACATTTCATATCACACACCATAATTTACTAGCCCCCCCTTAAAAAAAGTCAGGTTTAAGGATTCACGACGATAATCGGCGGGATTAATATCGATATATATTTACATGCCTATAAACTACACATCTTTCATTACTCAATATTGTCCACGACCACGACACCCTTTGACAACAACAACTTAAGTAGGAGATAGTGAAATCAACCACAACCGGAACCTCCGGTTACTAAGATTATTCTCCTAGTTTCAAATGTGTGTAGTTTGGTATAATGGTATTGTTTCTTTTGGAATAATCCATCTTTACTATTCTATCTCATAGCTCGACTGGAGAGACTAAATATTCCATTTAGTTTTAGTCATATTTTAGTCCTCGGAAATGTTTTAGTGAGTGTTAGTTTAGTTTTAGTCGACTAAATATCATACGATTAATAGTCTACTAAATTTCACACATTGTGATCTTGTAGATCTGCTATTTTCAGAGCACAACCCAAGCGCAACCAAACATAAAATGATCTCATCTCTGATCTCATCCACTAGTCCCTCCCTAACATTTTAGTCTAGTTATATTTGTTGACGAAATTGTCAGTAGGCTATATTTGGTTATGGTTTTAGTCATCATGGCTTAGTTTTTAATTTTCAGATTGCTTCCCAACTGTCCTGGGGATTGTGGGTGGGGGATTCAGTTTTATTTTATTTGTATTGTTATATTTCTTCTGTGTCACCAACACTTAAGAGCGGTCGGACCTGAAGTTTCTTATGTGTCTGATTGCACTACTGAAGGTTATGCTCTTGTTTGATTTTCTTGTTAATTTAACTTTTGTGTGACTTAACATTTATGTCTGCCCCTGGGCTTCTGTTATCTCTCTATAGTCTAAATATAGGCCTGCACCACCTTGGATGAATAGCGATGAGTAGCAGGCTCAGTCACAATGTGGTAGATCAGTTATTTACACTATAATTCCTTTCATTTTAAAACGTAGAAAATGTTGGAAAGCAATTGAGAGCAAATGAAATGGCCAGTACTGGCACGTCAAAATGGTAAATGGTAAATGGTGCATTTAAGTGGTCAACGTTTGACCCCTGACCTTCCTAAATGCAACATGCTGCTATGGAAACGGACACAGAAAATAGACCTTGACTCACTCTAGGGAGTGCATTCTGTCAGAACAAGGTGTGCGTGTCTCTCTGAGTGTGCGTGTCTCTCTGAGTGTGTGTGTGTGTGCGTGTGTGCGTGTGTGCGTGCGTGCGTGCGTGCGTGCGTTGTTCAGAGTGAAAAACAGGATGTGATGTAATATCCAGGAGGCGAATTGAATTCTGAAAGGGGTTCTGACTATTCTTTTACTCCTCCTTGTCTACTCCTCCCGCTGCTCCTCTTGTTATCTCTCGTTTCTAACATAGAGTTAAAAATAATAGAGCGGGAACCGGAAATCCACTTGCATGGAGTTGCTCACCCAGCTCATACTCCCTTTTCGGCCCCTTCTTCCAGGGTTGGAAAAGTGTGACGGACGCAGGCCTATTTGGAGTGACGCGTTTTGCATTGTCTCACAATGTGCTTCAGTTTTCCCTCTCGGCTCTGGGGGCATGGTTTCTATATGGCTACTTCTGTCATTTCCCCCTTCCATGATCTTTATCTTTAAGGATATGATATATATCTGATCCTTGTAACGGCACCGATCTAGAAGGACTTTCTATTTGAATCGAACGATTCAACTTCATTTTATTTCAGACCCATTATGTACTGTATGCCGCAAATAAAAAAAATTATTGGTCATAATAAAAGAGTGCAGAGAGCCTCGGTACCCAGGCTTTTATTTTCGTTCGCATTCGGCTCAAAAAATGAAAGCCTGGGGGAACGAGATACATTTCCTGGTCTAGGAGTGGGAGTACTACAGTGCAGAGGGGCGTCGCTCAAAATATGGCGACGTCAGTTTAGGTGTCCCTATTTTGGTGATTATAGGCAAACATTTTCCAAAAATGTAAGAAGTAAGATCACAACCCATCACTCACAATGCATTATGAACTTGTAAGTTATTTTCGCTGCATGACACCATCAAGAGAATTATTTGTAGTAATACGTGTGGCCCCTTCCTACCTCCCACAATAAGCTGGTTCTCTTTCCCCTGCAGATAAGGCATCTACCTAGCCATAAGGCAGGTAGATGCAAACTCATCCATTATCTTGCCTCTTGACCTTTGTTGATGGTGATTGAGAAAGCCAGCATGACAGAAATCTTCACTCTGCTGCCGTCTGGGTGTAAAGGTCCCAGGCTGGCAGCTCTGTCCTGCTGATGTGAATGGGGACATGTGCTCTCTGCCTGTGTAAAGCAGGGGTTAATCCCAACCTTTCTATTACCACGGGCCGGCTGACAGCTCATACAATATTCGCAGACCGGGAGGGGGGAATGATGATGTCGCGCATCATCGTACCAAAACACAGAAGACAGTTGACTGGCTCACAACGTAATGTTATATCATTGACCTAAATGCCGTTATTAATCAACAAGGATAGGATGATTAAAACAAGTTAGGCCTATGTCTTTTTCGGAAATGACTTTGGACATAGTTAAACATGCAGAGTGACACAATACTTTACCTGGGTTACATCATCTTCTGATCCCGTACCGACGTGCAGTGTTTTGTTTCATTATCGCGAGCGTGACAAAATATGCTACATCTTGTTGTTGTTACGCTGCTGCAGCTGCACACGTGAACGGTAAAGATACCAAGGATTCAACAGTGACTTATGCTACAGTATGCAACACGGAAGTTACACAGACTCTAATGGTGCGTTCCCACGGGCAAATGCAAAGATGTCTACCTTTTATTGTCAATGGAAGCCAGCGACAAAGACGCAATGATGCATGTAGCTGCTCCAAATCAACTCACAACACGTTGTTGCGTCTGTCCGTGTGAGCGCACCATAAGCTGTTTATAAACCACAGTCAGTGACACGTGGCTGACGAATCCTTGGTATCTTCATTCGACTAGTCACCTTTTCACTGCTGTTTGGAAAATCCTGGTGATGCAAGACTATAGATTCACTTGTGATTCCCTTCTCGTGTACCGCTGGTGGGACATGTCCTGCGGGCCGGCACTGGTCCGCGTACCGGTGGTTGGGAACCTCTGGTGTAGATGACACATGGTTGTGTCCCGTTGGGGCACTGGTCCGCGTACCGGTGGTTGGGAAACTCTGGTGTAGATGACACATGGTTGTGTCCCGTTGGTCCCACTGGCCCCATTTCGAATTAACCCTATCCCTAACCTCTCTCTAACCTAACGTTTGACCCTGTGTTATCAGTAGGGCAGCAGGGCAGCCCCCCACAATCTGGCTCAATAATGGACTGACTGTTTTGTGCAAAGTGTATAAGCCTACAAAATTGAAAGAGGGTAATGTAGCCTGTTCAAAGGCCAGACCCATGAGTGATATCATATTTGTGCCATATTGCAGGGGTTCTCAACCTGTGGGTCGCGACCCCTAGGGGGGTCGCCAAATTATTTTAGGGGGTCCCCAAATTATTTTCAAAAAAAAAAAAAAAAAAAAAAAAGATTTTGTTTTTTAAAAAAATGTTCACGATTTTAAAAAAATAGCAGACCTACAAGCTCGTAGCGCGCCACTCGGTGGCGCGCTATGAGCTTGTAGATCTGCTATTTTTCAATAGCTAAATTATAACAAGGGGGGGCGGGGGTCCCGAGACATTGCCAAAGCATTTCCGGGGGTCCCCGGCCAAAAACGTTGAGAATCCCTGCCATATTGAGGTGATTGGAGGCTGCTGGACAACTGGTGGGCTGTGGGACCTGGACGCACAAACACCATATTGAGGTGATTGGAGGCTGCTGGACAACTGGTGGGCTGTGGGGACCTGGACGCACAAACACCAGGGCAATGTGTGTGTAATTATCTACGGTGGATAGTTTACCGTTTTTGTCTTCGACAGCTGGTACAAATAACACATGGGATACTACCTGACATGCATTAACAATCCAGAAAAAGCAAGTCAAGTCCGTTGTATTTATATAGTGACGAATCATAACAATAATGAATATAGAGCAGGTCAAGATCAGACTCTTTAATGTACAGAGACACCACAATTCCCCCATGAACAAGCACTTGGCAAGCAAAAACTCACTTTTAATGGGGGAAAAAAACTCAAACAAAACCTGGCTCTAGGTGGGCGGCCATCTGCCTCGACCGGTTGGAGAGAGAGAGAGAGAGAGAGAGAGAGAGAGAGAGAGAGACCTCCATAATGATGACAATGACAACAAGTAACACTGCGATACTAAGTCTACCATTTGGTCAAGACCACATGTTTTGTTCACTGCCAGATTTCTCTTTCTTTTCAAAATCTTTTTATTCAAGTTTTTAAGTTATGGGAAAAATTAACAGAGAATCAAATAAGAGTGTAGCCTTCAGTAGTGCAATCATGATATATATTAGGGTTGTCCTGATCGGATCGGGAGATCTGAAATCGTCTCCAATCACATGATTTTCAAAAGATCGGAATCGGGGAGAAAAGATCAGATTTTTAATTGTCTAATGTAAATCTCAAAGAAAGATGAGATTTTGTAAAAACTGTTGTGTTTATGCTAATTGTTTTCCTTCTGGTCCCAGTCAGTGATCATCAAACAAAGGCACACTCAGAGGCATGAAAGACACCTATGATGAAAACATGCAACCCCCGCTATGCATGATTGCATAGGTGTCTGCAGTACTCTCTCTGAATGAGAGAGTTCAGTACAGTACAGTATATATACCAGTAAGACACCTGAGGGCGAGCACACGACCTCGAGGTCGTGTCCACTGGCCATATATGGAGCATATCTTGAGTGTACAGGGTTTGATGAGGACCCGGGTAGGGCCGGGCCTTAATTTTCGGGCCCGTTGAGGACTGCTGTCACCCAGGCGGATGCGTGCACGCGACCTCGCCGCCTCTCACCCTCAGGCGTCTTACTGGTATATAGAGAATAACATTGGGTCATCTTAAAATCCAAGAATTGTGGTCCAAAAGTAAACAAATTATTTTCAATATTGTCAGGGAGGTGGCTTTCTATCGTTTATGATAGTCATATTTTTGACACAGTCTGTTTCAAAATATGATTAATTCGGCGGCGGTAACATTTGTGGTATCCCGTGGTCAGTAAATGCTTCTTACCCATGTGAGTGAAATGAAATGAAATGAAATGAAATCTATATTTACCCAGGGTATCTGGGCTAAGCTCAAGAACTTGTTTCCAGCCAGGCCCTGCTCATAGAACACATTTCATCGTAGTGGTTGATGCCTTGTTCAAGGGCATTTCAGCGGTGGTAATTTTAACGTGTCGGACGGCTGGTTCGAACTGGGAACCTTCCGGTATCTAGACCGCGCCGCTATCCGTTCGGCCACCGCTGCCACAAATCAAACCTAGCCTGGTTAATAAACCAGACCGAATCAGCCGTTGGCAAAAAAAAGTTGCCTACCAGCGGATTACGGTCTGGCGAGGCTCAGTAGCACGCCTCTTTCCTACAGCAGAGAACAGGTCGGACCAATCGGGACACGGTATGCAATATAGGCGGGCTTTGGTACAGTGACGTTCAATGCTTGAGACTTTTGACTGACATTAGCTCTGACCAATTGCGTCAAAGAGAAAAGGTTCCCCGGGAAATGAAATCCAAGTGGAGCCAGCCCAGACTGATATACCGCGACAGTGTTGTGTGATATTAGTCTGGCTTATTAGCCAGGCTAAGTCAAACCGCCATGCTCATTTGTTCATTTTTAGAACACAGTTCTTTTATGACACGGTATTAAATATATTTTAAGACCCAGTAACTATCAATGATGGGGAAGCAAGGGCAAGTTTGCCCTCAATGGCATGCTCATTTATTCCAAATTAATAAATGAATAAATATTCCAAGTGAAAATTGACGAACAATAAAGGAACGCTTCACCCATTGTCAATCTTAATTTCATTGGTCTTACTCTCAAGATGGCACAATTTCTGTCTACTCACTCTGCATCCAGTAGTGTGTTATACCGTGTTACACTATACTGTAGTATACCTACCGCCCAAGAAAATGTAAAAAGAAAGAGAGATATACCGTTTACTAACCATTTTATTCGGTGAAAACGCGCAAGTCTACACACACACACACACGCATGTCGTGCGTGTGGGAGGGAATGGTATTCCTTAATTTCCTTCTGAAAAAACCCAGAACACATTGTCTGCAGGGTCTCACTGGTGTAGCCTGGCTAATAAGCCAGACTCAAATCACACTGTCGTGTGGTATTTGAGTCTGGAGATGCTGTGTATGGATCTTGTTTCCCGGGAGGCGGGTTCAAACATTTTCTCTTTGACGCAATTGGTTAGAGCTACTGTCAGTCAAAGGTCTCAAGCATTGAACGTCGCTGTACCAAAGCCCGCCCATATTGCATACCGTGTCCCGATTGGCCACACCAGTTCTCTGGTGTAGGAAATGGGCGTACAATTGAGCCTCTCCAGACCGTAATCCGCCGTTTTTGCCAACGGCTGATTCGGTCTGGCTTATTAGCCAGGCTATCACTGGTGGGCTATGGACAGTTCAGTCCTGCCTACCAATGGGCACATCATGGGGATTCCAAGTTAATAGATAGTACTACTCTTCCTGTAAAGCCACAGTTCTTGCATTCTACAAGCTTTTAACTTGCATTATTATTGATTGAATACTTTATTAACCGTGTGTGTGTGTGTGTGTGTGTGTGTGTGTGTGTGTGTGTGTGTGTGTGTGTGTTTCAGCCCCATGCCTCTGAGTCCAGCTGCTGACACCAAGCATGATCGCCCACGGCAACAGGCCGTTGTTTCTAACGGCAACCAGACAGGTTCTACGACTGACGAGGGCGAGGACACAAATGACAACACCACCGTGGTCCGCATCGGAATTCCTGACCTGCAACAGACGGTACACACAGGCACACACACACGCGCGCATACAGCCACTCACGCACATGGACACGGGCCAGCGCAACCTTGTATCACATATATGCACAGCTATATATGCAACCTTGATCTCGCACTAGTCTTTGTTGATTTCTCAAAGGCTTTTGATTCAGTGGACAAAATGATCGATGCCATAAAAGTTCTAGGCTATACTATTATACAAATACCTCAGCGACCATCCTTACTCCTGACGGAGAAACGCCATCATTCACCATCCTTGCTGGCATACTCCAAGGCGACACACTTTCCCCGTTTCTATTTATTATTGTTGTTGATTATGTTCTTCGTATGTCAGTTGATACTATCAATGATAAGGGCTACCAACTAAACCATAGGAGCTCTCTCATCCTGCTAAAAACCTAACCGACACTGACTTCGCTGATGACATCGCGCACATCAGTCAATCATTGGAGTACGCTCAGGCCCTCCTTCAGTCTCTTCAGCAGGCCTCCAACTGTGTTGGTCTTTATCTCAACAAGACGAAAACTGAATATGTAAATATGTGCAAATCCAACAATAACCACATTATAAAAACACTAACACTATAGGGTTAGGGTTAGGGTTAACCCTATAAAAACACTCATCTGAAACAGGTTGATGACTACAAGTATTTGGGTTCATATATTTCTTCCCAAAAGGACTTTCAAACTAGGAAGGGTATGGCCTGGTCAGCCTGCAATGACATGCATCTGATCTGATCACATGCAAGATCTGGTCATCCCTGCTTAGTAAGATGTTCAAAGTAAAAATATTTAGGACGACCGTCGTCCCGATTCTACTCTATAGCTCCGAGACATGGACACGTTCAAAGAAATGAGAGAAATGGTTGGATGGCACTTATACACCCGCCTTCTAATGAGAGAGCAAAATCTCTCTTGGAAGAGCCACCCATCGACTAATCTAATATACAGCAACCTTCCCCGTGTTTCTTCACTAGTCCAATCCAGAAGAACACAGTTTGCCGGCCACTGCTACAGAGCTGACAATGAGGTTATATCTTCCCTTCTTCTCTGGAATCCTGCCTCAAAGCAGACCAGAGGTAGAAAACTGTCGTTCCCTGATCGCTAGGGACACATGCATCAGTAAGCAGGAACTGGGGATGGCAATGAAGGACTGGAAAGTCTGGCGTGGCATTGTGAAATCCATGATCTCGACAGACCTATTTATCTATTTCTATTTAACTCTGAGAGTGTACAAATGTAAGGGTCCACTCCATTTCTACATTCGGAGTTTCTGTCGCTATCTCTCTTTCTCTGTATTTCTCTGTCTTTCTCTTGCTCCATCCCTCCCACTCTCTCTCTTTCTCAGTTTTTCCTTTTCTCCAACCCTCCCTCCCTCTTTCTCCATCCCTCTCTGTCTCTCACTCTCTCTGTCTCTATAATAAATAGAGAACGGTATTTAGACTCTTCCTAACTGAAAGCTGCCTCCCTATATTTAAATCAATCTAATGCTTTCAGACTTTGAATAGGTGCACAGAAAATCACTTGACATTTTGACAGCACAGATATTCTTCACTGCCTCTCTCACTTTCTCTGTCTCTGTCTCTCTCTGTCTCTGTCTCTGTCTCTGTCTCTGTCTCTGTCTCTCTCTCCACCATTAGAAGTGTCTCCGTCTGGATCCAGAGCTTCCAGTGTGGAGCAGTAAGCAGAAGGTACTGGTGACACTGACCCAGGCTCTGTCGGACGTTCTGAACTACGGTTTGTTCCAGCCGGCGTTCAACGGCAGAGCCGGCAAGTTCCTCGATGAAGAACGCCTTCTCAAAGAGTACCCTCTCCCCCCGATTACACCCATACCTTATCTGGAGGTACATAAACCTTATCTAAAGTTATGTACTGCTTCAATATTACTAAGCACTAAGCACAACCCTGATTACACTTTTCCTAGAGTTATTTATACTGCTATAAATGCTACTACATACTGCTAAACTACCTCTGATTAGACCTTATTTTGACATATTTTATACTGCTATAAATTCAATTCTAATAACTAGAAGACAGCATTTGGCCCCTTCCTACGTGAAAGCCGCCCCCATTTACAGTATATCAATCTAATGCTTTCAGACTGCAGAATGCTTTAAATAGGTGCACAGACAATTACTGACATTTTGACAGCACAGTGTGTTCTCCAGAGTCACTCTGTACATGGTACTGTGCTGGTGAAATGTCACCATGCACCTGCTAAAAGATTTTGAGGTGACCCTTGTGCTCCAACGCTTGCTTTCCTTTGTTATGCTACTTTTGTCCCTGTCTAAGAAGCACCAGCCCTCATCCTTTTAGCACGTGAACTCGCAGAAGTTTGGACAAACAAAGTCTGTGTTTATCTGTTATAGGTTTTGATCTAATCTAATCTAATCTGACTATACTGTTCTTTTGTTTCTTAGTTTCGTTATAAGCGGAGAGTTTACACCCAGAGCTATGTGGACGACAAGCAGCTAGCCAAACTTCATACCAAGGTACACACACGCACGCATGCACGCAGAGGGGGTTCAAAATAGCAGACTCAACACAACTCAAACTTAAGCACATTTCCAATGACCAAGGTCGACCAAGGTGCTGTACATGGTCAAATTAAAAACGCAAGCAAAACTGCATTTCAGAAGTATACAGTAAGGGTTTACACAATCAAGACATACTGTAGATACAGTACATGACATAATCCGCAGATTTTATCGCATATTATCTCACAGATTTTACAGACAAACAATATAGAAAATGCTTTTGTACACCTACAGGGACAGGTGCATCGTGAGACCGAGGTTGTGAGGCCGAAACGTTGTAACCCTCAGTAGCCTAATTAACTACTGCTATATAAGTGAAGACAGTGTGCGGGACCTCCTTTTTCTCACAAACAACACACACAAGCAACCAACCAACCAACCATATATTAGGTCTAATTATTAATCATTGAGGGGCGCTAGCCCCTCCTATAGTCAGCTATTAGTGTAGATTTTCGTCTTACACAAACATTACATTTCCATTGACAATGAATGGAGAATGTTGCGTCACAGTGTCTGAGCAATTTGGCATGTGACTATTTAACGCCCCTCACTTCACACGGGTGTGATCTTTGTATTCTCTGTTCTATAAAATTATTGTCTGTCTGTGTCTTTGTCTGGAGAATATGCCCATATGCAGACGGACAGACAGACAGACAGACAGACAGACAGACAGACATCTTCTTGCATGTACAGCTGAATGTTTGACTTTGTCAACATATTGTGTCCCTGAACCCTAGGCTAGCATCCCTATTCTGGGGAGACCATTCGATGAAAATAGTGCATATCTGCACAGTAGTGGGGAAAGAAATCACACCTGTGTGAAGTGAGGGGCGGCGGCGCTAATATATGAAAGTCTAACTCATGTTGCTATGATTAGGTGATGTAATGGTGATGTAAAACAAACGGTGACAAAACAAACATTACATTTTCTTTATTGTTGATGATATTTAATGTTTGTGTTAGGGAAGATGACGTAAATTTTCCCTTCATTGTCAATGGCGTTTTTAAAACAAACATTGAACTAAAAACAAACAATAACCCTGTTAATGTTTGGGCGTAGCGCCCCTCAAAAAAGAGCAGACCTTATAAGTGGATAATGATGTTCTCTACGATAGCTGACTGAGTTTAGGAAACGCCACTTCCCCAAGCCGCCTCTAATGCTTTCAGACTTTGAATAGGTGCACAGAAATGTACTGACATTTTGAACACAGTGTGTTCTTGATGGAGATTATATCTCCACCGATTCAAAATAACTTGGTCCTTGAAAATGTTCAGCTGAAGGAGCGTGGAGTTCCTGAGTGCAAATAACCTCCTGTCAGCTCATGATAAAAGTGGCTTCTATCTCTTTTTATTGATCGTTCAAAGGCCTTTGACACAGAATATTGAGTGGTCTGAGCAGGCTGTTGGCTCGTTTGTAAATTACATGTCTGGAAGGACGCAATGTGTTACACTTGCCATGAAATATATGTAAACAACATAAACGAAATGTTCCAAATGCACATTTCCATTATAATGCAGACGATGCTGTTTGCTCCTGTGGTGCTACTCTTGCTCAATCTCTTGAGTGTCTTCAGTGTGCTTGTAGTGTTGTGGAGTCATAGCTGCGTGACTTGAAACCTGTGCTGAATGCTATACAGACAAAAAAACGGAAATAGGAAGACATCGGCTTCTCCTTCTGGCATTGTCACCTTACCCGGCATTACTTACTTACTTACGCCTAGTCGCCTACTGCCCCTTCTGGGGCATAGGCCGTCAACAAGCGATCTCCAGGCATCTCTGTCTTGAGCTGTTCTCTCCAGCTGGTTCCAGGTCATCTCTGTCTTGAGCTGTTCTCTTCAGTTGGTTCCAGGTCATCTCTGTCTTGAGCTGTTCTCTCCAGTTGGTTCCAGGTCATCTCTGTCTTGAGCTGTTCTCTCCAGCTGGTTCCAGGTCATCTCTGTCTTGAGCTGTTCTCTCCAGCTGGTTCCAGGTCATCTCTGTCTTGAGCTGTTCTCTCCAGCTGGTTCCAGGCATCTCTGTCTTGAGCTGTTCTCTCCAGCTGGTTCCAGGTCATCTCTGTCTTGAGCTGTTCTCTCCAGCTGGTTCCAGGTCGTCTTCATGGTCTTGATGTCTGCCTCCAGGTCTCTGCGCCAGGTGTTTCTAGGGCGACCCCTTTTCCGCTTGCCCTGTGGGTTCCATGTTAGGGCTTGTCTTATGATGGTACTTGCAGGCTTTCGTAGGGTGTGGCCTATCCATCGCCATCTGCGTTTCCGGCATGGGCAGTCAAATTGAACTAGTGTCAAAGTACTTAGGATCATTTAACATTTGAATGCCACCTTGAAAACTGAGCTTTATTCTAGAAATAAATCGTGCTTTTCTTTTGTCACCACGGAGGAAAAACTGGTTGAGGATACATTCCTTCCATGACTGGATCACAGCGTTTGTCACAGGCTGCAAGTTTCTCACTCATCACATGTGTCGTGGAATTCTGGATCAATCAGTAATCGATGAGGCAATAGGAGTCGAAGACGAACGCGTTTCGGCACGCAGACCTTCCTCAGCGTTGAGTTTTGAAGCGCTGAGGAAGGCCTGCGTGCCGAAGCGCGTTTGTTTCTCTAGGTGGACAGCTGCTCATTGTGTTTTCATGAAATAAAGAAACTCAAACTTTATACAAGAGAGTGCGGATATTCCCTTTTTCCATTAATATACATGATATCATCATAGTCTTTAACGTCAAGTTTAACTGTATCCATGTGTTGCAATACAATTGTTAATCTACTTTGACGTGAGTGTTCCTGACTGAATAACAGTATCGTGTATAATTCTTCTGCATGTGTCAGATTTGGGAGGTCTTCATTTGCCTCACGCAGAATAATGACTCTATATTTATTATTATAAATCCATCCTTGCTCTCACGCAAAACACTTTGCATTCAAATAAGTTACTCACTGCCCCTGCAGCTTGGAATCACTTTGCAGACAGATCTGCAGCTTAAGTAACTGATCATGCTTAGGTCTTTTAAAAGTCTAATGTCTGATTTGATTGCGGACTTCATCAGAAATTGCACAGGCTTATAGCTGTTTTTATTGTAGGCTTTCTATTGGTGCCATATTATGTTTAACTGTAAAATTATTCTTAATCTTCTGTGTTTTCATGTAAAATGTTTGTATATGTTTTGTAAGTAACTTTTTGTAACTGCTGCTGCTACCTTGTGAAAGAGATCTTGTATCTCAATGGGATTTGACCTGCATAAATACAGGTTAAAAATGTTGGAGAACAGAAGTGAGAGTACAATCTAATTGTATGTCAGTAAAACTAAATAAATGTATTTATGGTTTTGTGTATTTCTTCAGGCCAATCTGAAGCGTTTTATGGAATATGTCCATCAGAAGAATATCGATAAAGTTTCCAGGTGGCTTGAGAAAGGACTCGACCCAAACTTCCATGACTGTGAGACTGGAGGTACAGTGTGACACGCACGCACGCACGCACGCACGCACGCACGCACGCACGCACGCACGCACGCACGCACGCACGCACGCACGTCTACAAGTCATCTTTGAAGAGACAGAACATGTATGTTCTATTAACAGTGGTTCTCAATAAATAAATTAAACGTTTATGTTTCTGTTGATTATGATTAGTGAAACTTACAGACAAAAAATAAATTACAAAAGTATTCAAAATGTGGACATATCGTCTGCATAATTGCTGATAACGCCAAAAAAACATCAGTCTGGTTCTAGCAGTGACGTTGAGTCTTTCTGCGTGTTCTTTCAGAGTGTCCCCTGACACTATCTGTCCAGCTAGAGGACTGTGGTGACTTGATAAAGATTCTGAAGAGTGGAGGAGCTCATATGGACTTCAGGACCAGAGATGGAATCACAGCGTTGCACCGAGCAGTGCTCTGTCGCAATGGACATGCTCTGACAGTACGTATAAACTTTACTTACTGTGTGAAATAAGTAGTAATGTGTATTTGTGTACTTTACTTACGGTGTACTGTACAACTACTGTGTACATTATTTTCTGCGGTTGTGTACATCACTAACTCCACATGCATTACTACTCTATAGTGATCGATATCGATTGTTTTCTGAGGGATTATTCTATCGCAAAAATGTTTGATTAATCAAATAATCAATAAGGAGTAAGTTTCTCTATTGTTGTGGTATTTCTTGCAAAATATTGATATCCAATAAATTTGAAATATATGCAATCGTAGGAAGTCGTAATGGACTATGGATAGAGGATTATGGCCATTCGCGAGGATTGGAGTACGGCGATTCTTAGAGGATTATGGCGATTCGCAGAGGATTATGGTGATTTGCAGAGGATTATGGCGATTCGTGAGGATTATGGCGATTCGCAGAGGATTATGGCGATTCGTGAGGATTATGGCGATTCGCGAGGATTATGGCGATTTGCGAGGATTATGGCGATTCGTAGAGGATTATGGCGATTCATAGAGGATTATGGCGATTCGTAGAGGATTATGGCGATTCGTAGAGGATTAAGGCGATTCGTGAGGATAATGGCGATTCGCGAGGATTATGGCGATTCGTAGAGGATTGCGGCGATTCGTAGAGGATTATGGCGATTTGCGAGGATTATGGCGATTCGTAGAGGATTATTGCGATTCGTAGAGGATTATGGCGATTCGCGAGGATTATGGCGATTCGTAGAGGATTGCGGCGATTCGTAGAGGATTATGGTGATTTGCGAGGATTATGGCGATTCGTAGAGGATTATGGCGATTCGTAGAGGATTATGGCAATTCGTAGAGGATTATGGCGATTCGCGAGGATTATGGATTATAAATATGCACACGTGGATTTGGGTGACAAAAAAGCTCATCCGCAGGTCTCTACAACAAATCGATTAACCACTTAAAGGAGAATTCCATGCTAGAAGGCTTTCCTACCTTTATTTGTAGTTGTTACGTCCCCAACAAAGAGGTCCAGGTGTTATTTTGTGCAAAAGTGCATTATTGGCTATTTCCCCTAATATAAGCCCTCAATGGGGGTTGGGTTTTTGTGCTAATTCGCTTA
>NC_136804.1:12479386-12511886 GCF_951216825.1 Electrona antarctica
TAAGAACAAACACGTACTGGGTTTAATTATATATTTTCAAAATCAGTTTGTTTGCGTACATTTGTGTGCTAAAAGCGTGACTTCACAACTTTGACAAGGTAACTAAGCCAAAGTGTCCTATTGCTTTGAGCTGTTGTCTGTTGTCGTCATGTGTATCTCTTTGCATCTATGTGTGTGCGTGCGTGCGCCTGCCTGTGTGTGTGTGTGTGTGTGTGTGTGTGTGTGTGTGTGTGTGTGTGTGTGTGTGTGTGTGTGTGTGTGTGTGTGTGTGTGTCTGTGTGTGTCTGTGTGTGTCTGTGCTTGCGTGCGTGCGTGCGTGCGTGCGTGCGTGTGTAGTCCTGGGTCGGGGGGTCAGGTGGACAGCCCACCCCCGTCCCCTCCCCCTGTGAGGAAGAGGAGGCTGTACAGCGCCGTTCCCGGCAGGACCTTCATCGTCACACGCTCTCACACCCCTCAGGGGCCGGGCGAGATCAACCTCCACCGAGGAGAGAGGGTCAAAGGTCAGCACATCCTCATCACATCGATCATTTTGTTTAAACCATTACATTTAGATTTGCACCGAACCATTATTTTATACTTTGGCTAAATCAAAAAATAGCAGATCTACTACAAGCTCACAATGGGTCACTTCGTGTAGCAAAGTAGGATTTTTCAGAAAACTATTTAGAAGACATTTGTAGAATCGGCCTCAGGTCTTAAAAGGTTAACAGTCTTGTTTTACCCAGCTACGGTCTGACTAGTAGCCAAAGACACAGTAATCAATATTACATACATCTCATTTGCACACAGTACTAAGAATAAATGGTGCTTTCACTGTACAATATAGGTTTTTTTAAGCAGTGTTTGAATGCTTGAACTTAACTTTATATATATGAGGTATATATTTTATTATTTTGCCTTTTAGTTAACGTTTATTTCCATTTTATTATTATAGGGAGTACAATATGTTCTGTCTTGTCTCTTTTGTGTACTGTAAGCCTATCTTTTATTTCTTTTAAGGGTGACTCTGGAAGCTATGCTCAAGGAATTCAGGCGCATTTGTGCAAAAGGGAAAATAAAGTCTCTTGAATCGATCTCTTGAATCTTGAAGCGTGTGATGTCACTGTGTGTGTGTGTGTGTCGTGTGTCATTGTTGAAGTGATCATTCTTTTCCGTAGTTTTATCAATCGGAGAAGAAGGATTCTGGGAGGGCAGTGTTAAAGGACGGACCGGCTGGTTTCCTGCTGACTGTGTAGAGGAAGTTCAGATGAGACAGTTTGATCCACGCCTAGGTAAATATCTATTCTATTCTATTCTATTCTACCATCAGGCAAATACTTCGGTCGGGTGGTAACTCCAATCCAATGTAGTTATTATTTAGTCATAAGCTCTTGTTAATACTTTTCATTGGTTTAAAGACGTAGTAAAATGAAAAATACGTTTAGAGAATATCCGTGGTCATCATATGAGCCTACCTAGATGCCAAAACAATGGGAAATTGCTGCCTGTTCCTCCAAACACAGCAGATTTTTATTAGAGAATTACTTTTCATCTCATTCAAGATAACATCCAGACAGTGTATTACTGATTTTAAACAATCAGCAAGCTAAAATATGTCATATATATGTCAATAATGTATATCATTATGGTTTAGAAATTAACCGCATAGTAGCAAACATGCTGAGCTGGCATCTGTCTCTCTCTTTATTGTGAACAGACAGACTCCACATGTCGCGGATGTAGTGGAGCTATGTCCCATAGCCTGGAGGGATGCGATGCTCTGATTTGTTCAGAAACACACCGGCTTTCGTTTCAGACTGAAACTTCAAAATAAAATGACCGAAAAAGCCATTGCACCCCAACTATAATATTCATAAACGTAGGTGCCCGAACCCTAGTAATCTATATCTGTATAGGCTAGATTGATGTATAATATAGTATTATCACATGCCCATGCACTATATCTCTGCTGTCGCAAAGAAACCACTTAACTCTAAAATGTTCAATGTTCAGGAAATTAAAACAAAGCAATACTGCCTCATCAAAGTTGGTGTTGTGACTTTATATATTGTCAATTACTTCCATGAGACGGGGAGAGGGGGTGGAGTTAGCTGTTTTAGCAGACAGTTTGAGGGTCCAATCCAATGGAATTAAGGGGTTTTGTTACAAGGGCATTTTACTACTTTTCATTGGTTCAATATTTTCTAAACAACACACAAAAATGGAGTTAGGTGGTTTCCTCCCGACAGCAATGAGATTAAATATTGGCTGGCGGACCATGGCCACATCACTCTGACACAGACATAACCATAAACAAACCCAATATTATATTTATATGAGCATATGGAGATTCAGTTATCCAGAGACCTCCAGAACCGCCAATCCAACCAATATGCCCATACACTGTATATGGGCATGTCAATATACAGGGTCAATGGCTCTGCACAGGGTATGGGCATATACTAATGACATCAGGAATCTCCATATATGTGTCAGGATCTGTCGACTTCATTAGATGTACATGGACAAATCACAACAGCCTTATACAGTACATGAATTGTGTAGTATACTGTTCCTAGTGTTTCCTGTGTGCTCTAAGTGTTGCTACCTGTCTTGTTTCACCAGTCTGTAATTGTAGTTCACCTGTGTCCTGTTCAGTCTCAGCCAATCATGTGTTGATTGCAGTTCCTTGTCACCTGTGTCTAGTTCGTCTTTGTGTATTTAAACCTCCCTGTGTTCAGTGTTCCCTACCTTGGCCCTTGTCAGTTTATAGTTGTTGTCAAGAAGTGTCCTGCCCTTGTATGTCCTGCTTTATTGCCAGCTTGTATCGAGAGTTTGATAATAAATCCTCATTGAACCTGATCTGCCTGTGTGGATCTGCACTTGGGTCCAACACTGGTCTCATATGGTGACAATATGGGCATAAAAGGAACACAGATGATGTACAATGAGGTACAACGGTTACTGACAAAGACCCCAACACTATGACTCAGACATATTGGTCGGATCCAGGCACGTGCACACATAGACATCAAAGGGGGCTTCAGCCCCTACCCGTCTGTTCCCTCTCCAGACCATGAATGCAGCCATTTGTGAAAGAAATGCAAATGCCCTCCTCTCCTTTCCATGCCATACCCGAGAATTGCTTTTTTCTGAACTCTCCTGATCTTGAACGCAGCATTTTGCATTGAAAGAAAGCCAACGAGTGAGGGGTCGCGCCCGGAAAATAGCCGATCTACAAGCTCTCAACGCGTCGCAGTGAGACGTGTTGAGAGCTTGTAGATCAGCTATTTTCTTCCAAAAGTGCCCTATACGGAAACACTCTTTGCGCGTCCCTGGTCAGATCGGGCGGTGCGACGTAGGTGTGAGGGACACCCGAACGCTAGATGTGAGGGCGCATAGCGGCCTGAACCTCTTTATTCAAAAAAACAATATAGCAGAGACTATATAAATATCATCTACAGTAAGTGATTGCATGCAGTGATTCATTCCTTATTTGTGTTCCAGAAACCAGAGAAGATCGAACTAAAAGGCTGTTTAGACATTACACTGTAGGCTCATATGATAACTACACATCATACAGGTACGTGTGTGTGTGTGGTACGTGTGTGTGGTACGTGTGTGTGTGTGTGTGCACGTGAGTGCATGAGTGTACACACACAACACATGATTTTCATAAGTCCGAAAAATGAATGTAGATTAACTGGAATCCATTTAATGACAATGTATACTGTGTGTGTGTGTGTGTGTGTGTGTGTGTGTGTGTGTGTGTGTGTGTGTGTGTGTGTGTGTGTGTGTGTGTGTGTGTGTGTGTGTGTGTGTGTGTGTGTGTGTGTGTGTGTGTGTGTGTGTGTGTGTACATTAGTGACTATGTAATTGAGGAGAAAACTGCAGTTCTACAGAAGAGAGAAAGTGAAGGATTTGGTTTTGTCCTGAGAGGAGCAAAAGGTAAAGATGATTTGGTAACACTTTACTTAAAAGGATCCCTGGCTAATAAGCCTTATATGCCTTAATACATTAGAAAACATTAGAAATTAAAAACACCTTAACTCATTCTAGGCCAAATATGTTTGTTTTTTTACTTTAAAAAAAGAAATCTTACAACTCTGTTTCTAAAAAAATAGAACAAATCTATGTTAGCCTGTGCTGAACTATTGCTACTGCCATTTAGCTATGTATGAGTTAAATATTGTATTCATTTTAGACAGTTATATTAATCTTTTACTCAATAGGGACCAGTCCCGTCGCAAGTTGATGATGTCATTTGCCCATGTGTGGGTAGTTACCTGGAAGTTATATACAGTATACAGTATACATGTGACACTGAGTTTATAATGTATTGTTTGTGACCAGCACTTACAAATTGGTTAACGCATTATAGTCCCAACCTTAATATAAAGTATTACCCATGTTTATTTTTTTTATTTTTTTATCTAGTTAACTATATTTCCACATGGTTTTGCTTCAGTCCCTAGATAACAAACAGGTGAATGTGTTTAAATTAGCTTTTTGGTACAAATGCCAATTCAAGTAAATTACATGCTTTAGCATGGAAATCGGACATTTCACAGACGCGTTTCACCACCACTTTATCGCTCCTTCAGCAGCCTTTGCTTCTAAATGTCCGCGCTCTTGCGGCAATAGTTGAGTCATCACAAAAACAATGAATAATAAAGTGATTAATATGATCATGTCCTGAAGCTGAGACACCCATTGAGGAGTTTGCTCCGACGCCTGCGTTCCCTGCACTGCAGTACCTGGAGTCTGTTGACCAGGGGGGCGTGGCTTGGAGGGCGGGGCTACGGACTGGAGACTTCCTCATAGAGGTAATCATTCCATCATTCACCAAATCGCCTGTCCAGGCCATGACTCGGAGAGCGACTGACAAAATAATAATAATTAATAATTGAGGTGCTGATGATCTATAAATCAAGCAATGTCTTCCCTTTTAATGTTTAGTTAAACCTAGTGTCCCAATTTTGGGCATGTCATAAAATATATTCTTATTTGTTATGTTACTCTTGTATCTACTTTCCTTCTTTTATTTCTTCTTTTTTTTACTCTTTATTATCTAATGTTGTATTTTTTGGTGGGTGTATCTAACTGTGATGCAATGTAATGACATGGTGAGGTGCTCTTATAAGATTCTTACCTCACCTCACCTTCGACAACTTTTTTCTCTATTTCTTGTGAAAGAGGTAAAGTATATTGCACATGTATACGGTATAGCTTATAGCTCGTTGTGCAAACCAATACAATCTAAACAAAACTGAAACCTATAGAGCTCACAATGCATTGCGATGCAACATTTGTATCAGAGATGCTGGACAGCAAAAGCCTCAACCTTGTATAATAGCGAAAAGAAAACTCATTAATCATTTTATGGAACAAGCATTCAAATTGGAACATTAACTTTAAATTGTTGGATTGAGGTTTGTCATGGAAAACTGACATAATATCCACTCAGGGTTAATGCATTAGACAAAGTTTACTGAGCCATCTAACAGCAGAAAGAACACCTATGCCGCATAGTCTCACATCCCAAGACACTTTCCAACACACTCCTAATTTATAACGAACCCCCAAAGAGCCCAAAGGCAAAAAGCTTCTAGATGGCAAAAAAGAAAAAGCACCCTCAGACTCTTCTTATACTTCTCCACACAGAAGGGAGAGTGGAGGAGCAGGGAATTGGAAATTCCACTGCTCTTCTTGCAATGGTAAGCATCCCTAGATACAGTAATATTCTGCAAATTACATTAATAATAGACAGAGCTCCAAATAGGACGCAAAGGGACAGCTCTATACTTGTACGACCACAGTATAGCAGCAGGGCAGTCTGTGAATGGTCTTAGTAGATTTACAACAACTATGCTGTATATTACTGACCGGACCATTATTGATGGACACTGCAATGCTCAACATCCCCCCCTTCCACGCACGCACGCAAGCACGCATGCACGCACGTACGCACACACACACACACACACACACACACACACACACACACTATCATATGTGCCACGGGTTCATGTGAACTGAAGCAGATGAGCACACTCCTTTTAAGAAACATGATAAGGAACGACGAACGCTGGGTTCCCTCAGATATCTCTGAGCAAGGGACTTCCAACAGCTAATTAGCTGTTGTATAGTCAGAGGCTATAACCCTGAAGCATGCAGCTTGTATTGCACATGGTGTCCCTATAGCCCTAGTATCTCAGAGATATCTGAGGAAAGCCAGGCTTTACTCCTGTTCTTTTTGTCTTTGTCATTTTCTTCTGCCAAATATTGGGGCAACATACAGTTGGAGGCCATCGATATTGTCCTTTTCTTTTTGCTGAGGTTTGCGTGATCTGCGCAAAAGGACAGTTAACCCATTTTGGGCGGGAACCCCTTTTGGTGTTTTAAACATTGTTATAATTTAGCTATTGAAAAATAGCAGATCTACAAGCTCGTAGCGCGCCACCGAGTGGCGCGCTACGAGCTTGTAGGTCTGCTATTTTTGAAAAATCGTGAAAATATTTATTTCAGAAAACTGGAGGATTTAGAAGGATTCTTTTTTATTTTGAGGTCAGGCCTAAATGGGCCAAATGATAAGGGACAATATCGGTGGCACCCAACTGTACAGTAGGGATGCTAGTGTTCAAGTGGTTAAAAAAAGAGTGTAAACAAGCTTTTGGAAAACAGTATCTCATCCCATTTAGACCAAAGTTCGAGTCTACAAATGTCTTCTAAATCCTGACAGTTTTCAGAAAAACCTACAGTTGGGTGCCACCGATATTGTCCCTTATCATTTGACCCATTTAGGCCTGACCTCAAAATTTAAATAAATCCTTCTAAATCCTCCAGTTTTCTGAAATAAATATTTTCACGATTTTTCAAAAATAGCAGACCTACAAGCTCGTAGCGCGCCACTCGGTGGCGCGCTATGACCTTGTAGATCTGCTATTTTTCAATAGCTAAATTATAACAATGTTTAAAACACCAAAAGGGGTTCCCGCCCAAAATGGGTTAACTGTCCTTTTGCGCAGATCACGCAAACCTCAGCAAAAAGAAAAGGACAATATCGATGGCCTCCAACTGTACGTTTTTATGTCAGTGGTTCTCAAACTATGTCATGTCATTTGTCAAGGACCCCCAGAATTATCTTTCTTGGCTTCTGAACAACAACAACAATCTGATGTTGCAAGAAAGATGTATTCGGCGCTGCTCTGCGGCGACATGGGCATAAGGGCTACGCTTGCATGCGGGCCCTTTGTCTAAGACAAATTTCTTCCTCGGGAGACAAATAATAAAGAATCTTTAATATGTAATTGGCTGCCGACCCCCATCCGAAAATATGTTGTTCCAAGGACCCCCCAGACGCAAAGATTTGAGTTAAAAACGTTCGCTCTGAAAGAATATATATTCAAAGATTTGCCCCACATTTTCACGATTTCTTCAATAGCTAAAGTATAACACAACGCTATACACACCAAAGGGGGTTCCCGCCCAGAATGGGTTCATCTCTGACCAATGCGGTTGTTCGAAATACTCCCTACAAATTTCAGATCTGAGGAAGATTATGCAGTGTTTTTAATGAGCACTTTTCAGCAGGCTATCTATTAAAAAACACTGGCATACCTCCTGGAGATTCTGACTTTTTTAATAGACCTAACTTTTCGAGGAAAACAAGGATCTCAAAGTTACTCCTTTGGGCCCTTTTACTGCAGTGGGAGTGTTACTGTAGTGTATATGCACTTTGCTTCACTGGAGGTCCACTGGAGCGGATCAAATTCATGATAATTATACTACTACTATTGCTGTGCCAGTTATAGTAGACTCTTTGCATTGCGTGTGCTTCAGCCATTAAACATTGTGTGTACAGTTATACGTTGTTTTGTAATCAGGGGATCATTGAAGATCTGAAATGGAAAATTATAACCCGCCTTTTACATTGTCGACACTACTAGGAACAGAATATGAATAATATCTCTATGTGTGTGTGTGTGTGTGCGTGTGTGTGTGTGTGTGCGTGCGTGCGTGCGTGCGTGCGTGCGTGCGTGCGTGCGTGCGTGCGTGCGTGCAGGTGAATGGGTGTGATGTGGTAAAGGTGGGTCACAGACAGGTGGTGACGTTGATTCGCCAGGGAGGAAGTCGTCTGCTAATGAAAGTTGTCTCAGTTTCCCGAAAGCCGGATGCCAACCTGCTGAGGAAGAAAGGTGTGTGTGTGTGTGTGTGTGTGACTGTGTGTGTGTGTGTGTGTGTGTGTGTGTGTGTGTGTGTGTGTGTGTGTGTGTGTGTGTGTGTGTGACTGTGTGTGTGCGTGTGCGTGTGCGCGTGCGCGTGCGCGTGCGCGTTTGCGCATGTGTCTGGTACGTAAATCTTCAAACCTGCACTTATATATCTCATTTAAGAACTTTGGTACCTGTATTTGTGTTTGTTTAACTGTTCGTTTGTTTGTTGGCGAGATAACTTAAGAACAGACGGGCAGATTTATAGGCTAATGACACTAAGGTGAAGGAAAAACATGGATGCATGTAGAACTAAGAGCTATTGGTGCAGAGACAGTTGAGCCTTATTCTACAGTAGCCTATATGTATTAAATGTCTCTTTAGAAATAGTTTATAATAATAATAATAATAATAATAATATAATTAAGTCTGCTCCAGATACATTGTAGCGGTTGAGCTGTTATGCGACTGACTCGGTTGTATAACTTGCATTATAGCCTACAGTATTTTTTGTTTCCTCTATCCGTGCTGTGTGATGTGATTGGTTAAAGTTGTTTTAGCCCCGCCCCCTCCAAAGAGAGCACCGAGCACATCGTTGACGCTGCGCTCCAAATCCATGACCGCCGACCTGGAGGAGATAGGTAAAAACACACATACACACACACACACACACACGTGCACACACACACACACACACACACGCACACACACACGCACACACACACACACACACATATCGTTATGCCAATTAATTCCTCCCCGCACACATTTGTGTGTTGTCACTGCTGTTGTATCCTACTGACTCACCTGCCAGTGAGGAGCCCCCACCGGGAGGACGTATAGGGCCTTCGTCCTACTCCTCCTGCCCAACACTCCCTGCTGACAGGTGCCTCCCCCAGCCCGAGAAGTACATCCCACCCACCCCTGGCTTCCCTCCCCCGAACACGGGCCAATTGTGTTTTCAAAACTTTGCATAGACGCCCGACAAAGTTGGATGCACCACTGTGGATTCGAACCCACAACTATTCACCTATTAACAGGAATTTATACTGAACCATCTGTCAAAGTATTGAACTTAAAGGTCTGTTTTTTGTTGTGTTTTCTGAGCTCAATTCCACCAAAAAACCTGAACTTTGAACATTTAGTAGATTTTCTGTGGTCTGAATAGTTAGGCTCAAACAAGTGCTCTGATTAACAGTCCACAAATCCCATATATGACATAAGGATTTGCCAGCAGATGTCACTGTTGAGGGATTTTCATTGCAGCTCAAAGGGCTTCAGAACACACAGAGAAAACCACAGAAAATCCACTGAATGTTCAAAGTTCAGGTTGCTTGGGTGTAATTGAGGTCATAAAACCTAAATGAATGACGGAAAATTTAAAATTTAAATACACGGAAATGTCAAATGAAACCGTCGATTGTTATGATTGTACACAAAGTGACATTAACGGTCAATCATTTTGTCGGAGCAGCCAGAAGAAGACGATTTGGTGAGTGTCTGGTCTGTCCTTGGCTGTGGTGTCGATGTTTATGTTGACATTGTTATTGACGTAGTTGATGTTGACTTTACGTTTTTTTATGTTGGCGTCAGCGTTGTTGACGTTGGTATTGTTGGTGTTGTTTTTTTGCTGTCGACATTGTTGGTTGTTATTGATGTCGTGGTTTATGTTGTTATGTGATGTTGTTTTATTGATGGTGTTGATGAAACAACGGTGTTGTCAGTAGTAGTTCATAGTACTGTGGTGAACACAGCTATGGGTTCATTTGATTTAGATTACCCAAGTACTGTACTTAAGTACAATTTTGAGTCATTTGTACTTTATTTGAGTATTTCCCAATTTCCAGTACTTTTACTTCTAGTCCACTACATCTCAGAGGAAAAAATCTACAAGCAGATCTACAAGCTCAGGTTGCTCGGGTGTAATTGTGTACGCCGTCATTTCGCCCCTTCTAGTGGGCGAAAAGGAACTCACAGCTTGCGAGCTGTTGACTTCAATGTTGAAAGCGGTTTTAAGTACCGGAAACTGCGATTCAGGAAGTGAAAATCCACTATGTAACTTATGTCCCGTGATTGTCATTTAATTCACCCAAAACATCATATCGTTTAGAGAAATGAGCCGCGAATCAAGCTTCAAAAAGAAGAATCCGAGATATCAAAAAATTGCGGCCCCCTAGGGCCTTGAAATCTAGTCCTATTTTGCACCGATCAGATAAATGCATGTAGGTCACCGAGTTAAACACTGCTCTAACACTGCTGTGTGCCATATGTCTCGAATTTAGGTTTTTGTGCCAAGTTTGGAACAGATTGGCGCATCGCTGCACCTGGTGGACTATTCTCATGGCAGACCCCTGAACATTATGTATAGCACGTAATTGCCTCAGTCATCAAACTGTGAAATTTGTGATTGATTTAAAGCTAAGGCTAAAATAATTTGGAGCAAAAGTTTAATGAAATATTATATATATATATATATATATATATATATATTCTGGAAAAATATATTTGGCCATTTCTGCTTGTCAACCTCACAAGACTAGTGAAGAGTTTGTATATAATCAATTACGAGCTGTATATAATTTATTCATTTGTTTTGTTTTCCCCACCAGAGAAACTGGATGAGATGCTGGCCGGAACACAGGACGTGGTTCTGAGGCCCCGCCGCACAGCAGAGCCCGATTTTAAAACGGCGACGGTCAAACAGCGACCAACCAGCCGACGCATCACTCAGGCCGAGATCAATGTGAGTCCAGCAGCTACAAACCCAATCAGAACGCAGCAGCGCATAATCCTTTATTCCATTTAGGCTATTATATATATATATATTATATATATAGGCTATATATATATATATATATATAATCTAAATTGACATACTCCTCACACACTGCTTTCCCGGCTTTAAAATCACCTATTTTCAACATTTTACTATGTCATTAATATACCTTAGAGCTGTTGTGGGAATAATAAAAAGTCCCCCCATTCTGTGTTTCCCAGAACTGTAATTATGAAAAAAAAATCATTAACGATTAATGATTTTTTTCAGACCTCTAGTTCTAGGAAACACAGAATGGGGGGACTATTTTATTATTTCCACAGCTCTAAGGTATATTAATGACATAGTAAAATGTTGAAAATGAGTGGAATGCCATTTCCCTGGACACCCTATAGCCCCTTCAATGACCCCTAGGGGTCCTGGGGACACCCTAGAGCCCCTTCAATGACCCCTAGGGGTCCTCTGACACCCTAGAGCCCCTTCAATGACCCCTAGGGGTCCTGGGGACACCCTAGAGCCCCTTCAATGACCCCTAGGGGTCCTGGGGACACCCTAGAGCCCCCTCAATGACCCCTAGGGGTCCTGGGGACACCCTAGAGCCACTTCAATGACCCCTAGGGGTCCTCTGACACCCTAGAGCCCCTTCAATGACCCCTAGGGGTCCTGGGGACACCCTAGAGCCACTTCAATGACCCCTAGGGGTCCTCTGACACCCTAGAGCCCCTTCAATGACCCCTAGGGGTCCTGGGGACACCCTAGAGCCACTTCAATGACCCCTAGGGGTCCTGGGGACACCCTAGAGCCCCTTCAATGACCCCTAGGGGTCCTGGGGACACCCTAGAGCCCCTTCAATGACCCCTAGGGGTCCCCTGGGGACACCCTAGAGCCCCTTCAATGACCCCTAGGGGTCCTGGGGACACCCTAGAGCCCCTTCAATGACCCCTAGGGGTCCTGGGGACACCCTAGAGCCCCTTCAATGACCCCTAGGGGTCCTGGGGACACCCTAGAGCCCCTTCAATGACCCCTAGGGGTCCCCTGGGGACACCCTAGAGCCCCTTCAATGACCCCTAGGGGTCCTGGGGACACCCTAGAGCCCCTTCAATGACCCCTAGGGGTCCTCTGACACCCTAGAGCCCCTTCAAAAAAAGTAATACAAAAGTAAGCTGATGGTTTCAGAGATTTGTAGAAAGTAGAAACCTAGCAGTAAAACACTTTCTTTTATATGTTTAGGCCAGTAAGCCACTAACAACAGATGCAAATGTTAGAAAATGTATGATTTCATGTCCAGTATTGTTTCTTTTTCACCACTTCCAGTAAGAATGAAATATTTGTTTTCAACAAATCAACAAAAACTTGCCGTCCCAAAATAGGACACAAGCTTAATGTGGATACTAGATCATTCAGTAGAACAGTAGAATATACTGTTGTCAGAATGCTCTAGTGCCACACTTTAATTGGACTTCAGATTTATTGTCTAAACTTTAGACAATAAATCTGAAGACTCTAAAGCATTGTCTAAACTCAGTGTGTGTGTGTGTGTGTGTGTGTGTGTGTGTGTGTGTGTGTGTGTGTGTGTGTGTGTGTGTGTGTGTGTGTGTGTGTGTGTGTGTGTGTGTGTGTGTGTGTGTGTGTGTGTGTAGTCTCTGTTTGAGCGTCAGGGTCTGGCGGTTCCACCAGCTCTAGGGACCACCGTGCCAAGAGGAATGTCTAGAACCAAGTCATTTGGTAACTCACACACACACACACACACACACACACACACACACACACACACACACACACACACACACACACACACACACACACACACACACACACACACACACACACACACAATAGGATGATAATTCTACCCCATGTCAAGTTTTGACGCTTTACTGAAATCATATGTAATCATCATCATACTATAATTAACTGAATGAAAATGAATGTCTGTCAGAAACACTTCCGTAGCTCCTCACTGCCTGCACCAATCACTCACTATAATAATATGGAGGTCTTAACGAAGCCCTTTTTAAAATTGTACTAATTATTGATTAATAATTCATTTATTAGTGCATTAAAATTACCCATCCACTTACATGGGAAAATGCTAATTTTCCAATTAATCAATGGAGAGCCCAAAGCAATTACCTTTTCAGCCATAGGGGGCGCCGCAAATGCAGAAATTTCAAACGATTGTTGCAAAAACATGCTTTTGGGGAGATAAAGCGCTAAACGTTTGTTGCAAGAACATGCTTTTGGGGAGATAAAGCGCACGCTCCGGCGAAAACAGCTAATCTACAAGCTCACAACATCACAGGTTGCAAAAGCCATGCGTTTTCTCAAGCCAGAGCTCAGAATTGTGCACATTTTGGACGCAAATGCACCTATAACTTCATCTGTGCGACTCACAAAATACATTTGGGAGTATCTGTGCGACTGTCCACAGTTTCTGTGGTGCATGTCAAACTGGGGGGCCTTCATACTTTTCAAATGGGGGTCTGTGGGCTAATAAGTGTAAATGTTGTGGTCCTTCCCATGAACATATTTCCCTACCATGCATTTGTACGAATACTTTCATGTTAGTGCTGTTTTCATTCATTAAAAAAACACACAAATATATTATATACAATTAAAGATATTTATGGGCGGGCAATATCTCACAATGGGTAAGGACTAGTACCAAATAACAGTCAAATATTATATGGACCTAAAGGAAATTTAAAGTAAAATTGGAAGTGATAACTTACAGTATATTCAGGTAGCAATATACCGTAGATTGACTAGATTCTATACATCAACTCTATTAATATGAATTAACGCAATCTATATTCATTTATGAATATAAGGTATTAACCATGATGTGTTTATTTTGTGTTGTCAGGAACACCAGACGATGACAGGATCTCTGCTCTGATCGGCGAGAACCGCTTTCCTCGGAGCTCCTCGTTGTCGGACAGCTTCATCCCCCCGCCCCCTCAGATGGCCCCTCCCCCCCCTCCTTCCCCGTCCTCGCCTTCCCCCCTCTACCTCCTGGACTCTGGGCCGCCTCCCTCCTTCCTCCCCCCGCCTCCCCCGGCCAGAGGGGAGTCTCAGAACCGCTCCAGCTTCAAGCCGGGCACCGAGCCCAGGCTCCACGAGCTGTGCGACTCGCCGTCCAGAAGCCACGCCCACGCCGAGCGACAGAGGAAGGCGAGGTCCATGATCATCCTGCAGGACTCGCCGACGCCACACGTGCCCGCGGAGACGCACGCGCCGCCGCTTGCACACCCCTTGACGCACACCTCCACGCACTGCACCTCCACGCTGTCACTTCACCCGACGAGCCCCGGCCAAGGCCACTCCCCTCTGTCGCGTCGCAGAGGCCGAGCAATAGAAAACCCGTACGCTAACGTGGGCCAGCAGGCTCCACCCAGTAAGCCCCAGAGGAGGAAGTCACCGCTGCTCAAACAACATCCTGTGGAGGAAGGTATGGATCAAGATGAATTAGTTAATTATAACATAGGAGGCTATTAGTGCCACAGGTCATTACCCGTAGGGTGCTTGGGTGGCACAGTGGTAAACACATTTACAGTACATACTGTATATATATATATTGCCACAGTGCACGTAATCACTAACTATACAACTCTACAGCCCAATGAATCCATTATGACTATGCCACACACAACTAATGCTTCACTGGGCACATTTATTACATTTTAATTAAGAATTTGATGGACATGGGCACCGCAACTCTACGAACTGTTGTGAACTGCATGGTGTCACACGGCGAAAATAGCCGGGCTACATCTCACAATACATTGCATATAGACGATGCTATTTTTGTAACATGCCCATAATATAATAGGGACAAAACAGGGGGAAAATGGTTAAGATACTGGCTTGTAATATCACATTCACAAGTTAGTATATGAATGCTCTGACATCATGCAATATTATTGTCATCGTGAGAGGTGAAACAACAGTTGAATCTCCTTTCACTTCACATCACTCCATCGTCTCATCACTAAGGCGTTCACAGAGACATGATCTGCCATCTTTCCTTAATTGACCTATAGCTAAGCCCCTCCCCAAACTGCTATGGTCCAATCACAGCTAAGCATAACATGTGTTAGACCAGAGCCATAGAGTAAGACAGAGTTACATTGAGGGTGCAGAAAACAGCCTGGTCACGTGGTTCATGTACTCGCGCGAGCCCATAGACTCCAATGCATTCCGTAAACTTCCGGTTGTGCCCATTAAGTCTATATAGAAGAGGCTGGCCCCATGAAGTGAACGGAGTTGTCGTAACTTTGACTTACTCTATGGCTCTGGTTTAGACAAACCTCTCCACCAATAGTTTTCTTATATGATAAAACATTGTTTTAAAAAATAAATGTCACGTAGTACATATTTTTCCAGTGCATATGGCAGGCCTTTTTGACAGATTTGGAAGAGATTTTGAAGGTCTGTTTCCAAACCCGGCTGAAAAGTGTCTAAGTGGGAGAGGGCGGGGCTTAGCTAAAGGTGAATTCACCGATGTGTTTGTTAAGCTGTCTTTTTACACTCTACCGTACACTCTATTTGGACAGAAACGGAAAAGAAGCGCACCACATTATGTAGACACTGCAGAGCTGAAGACCCTGGTGCTAGGCAGGAGGGTGTGGATTAGCCTGGCTAATAAGCCAGACTCAAATCACAGGCAATTTCTTTTTGCCAACGGCTGATTCGGTCTGGCTTATTAGCCAGGCTAGGTGTGGATGGCAACGGTTCAGGAGTCCCGAGTTGACATTGGCTAGTCCTCGTATCACTCTTTGTTTGATTTAATTTTTTTCGGGGGGGGGGGGGGGGGGGGGTTCTAAACATTGACTCAAATCCACGACCGAGGCCATGGACTGAATCTTCTCATGTACAGTGCAGCGCACAATGTAAATGAATACCAATGAGGTGCCAGCCAATCTGCATGCTATATGCACTCTCTTGGATTGGAATTGGGACCTGTAACTGTTTTCTGCCAACCTTATAATGCGCTTCGTTGCGGTCGGACAGAAACCTAGTATCTCCATATTTAAAATGTATTCAGTGTCTCACACAAACGTAGCAGAAGTAGCCGATCTATCTCACAAGGCGTTGCGGTCCTATTTTTTTTAATTGAAACATTTTGAAAGTGGTTAAGTGTGGGTTTTACAAGTATTAAGAGCTTGTGATTAAATACTAACTACATAGGATCCATTAGAACACTGCAGGATCTTTGCAGTTTTGGGCATACAAGGTTTCTTCCCGACAGCAACAATTTGCTGCTTGAGAGCTACTATATGCAGCTCTCAGTCCCTCGGGTCGGCTGTGTAGGGGCTGTGTCTTTGCATTTTTAGTGGATGTCAGGACAGTGGCATTCGATAGTAATGACTCCTGGCATTTGCTGATGATGAGAAATAAGGCAATCACGCATAATGATTTTGGCAGCAGTGAACACAACTGAATGAATGCAGTGGTGGATACACTTGTTCTCTCCGTTAAAACCACAAACACAGGCCTGGGCCGTGGCTCAGCGGTCCAGGCACCTTGGCTGGTAATCCAGTCTGGCAGTGTGCCGCGGGTTCGACTCCCGATCCCGACGGCCTTTACTGCATGTCACCCCCCCCATCTCTCTCCCCATTTCCTGTCAGCCTACTGTCTGTCCCTCCATAAAAAATATAAAATAAAGGCGAATGCCACACAAAAAATACATAAAAAAAACAAAAAAAAAACACAAACACAGCAGAGCACGAATTTGCCTCAAACTGAAACAGAATAGGCTACGTTGGCATTGAGTCCTTGAACCTATAATTGTGTTATTTAAGCATAGTCAGGCATAGGTGTCATAGTATATTATTCAGTATAACAGTGTGGTGTTGTTTCATTTTATAGATAGATAGAGTACACTATTGACAAACATAAGTATATTCACACTTCTGCACTGCCTAATTTTGAAGTGCAATAGATGCTCCTTATCTGAACCTCATCTGAAACAAACCGGAAACTGTGAAATGTGTTCACGCGCCGCGGTTCAACGGTCACTTAGTTCTTGTAGTCAAAAAATAACTCCTTTTTCCTTTCTGCTTTTCAGGGAGCGGCTCCAAAGAACAAGAAGGCGGCTCAACTCTGGGCGCGGACCTCAGCCCCAGCAGGGCGGAGCTGTACCAGCAGCAGGTGCTCTCTGATCGTGCTCGGATCCAGGGACGTCGATCCTCACTCTTCCTGTCTGTGGAGGGGGCGGGGTCAGATCATGCCCCGCCCCCCCTCCTTACCCTGAGCCATTCCATGGACGACCTGGGCGAGCTCCCGCCCCCTATTCCTGTGCTGTCCCCCTCCCCCACCCCACACACCTTCCTGCACCCACTGACTGGAAAACCACTGGGTACGTACAGTATAGCAAACCTGTTCATGTACAGTTGGGTGCCACCGATATTGTCCCTTATCATTTGACCCATTTAGGCCTGACCTCAAAATTTAAAATAATCCTTCTAAATCCTCGATTTTTCAAAAATAGCAGACCTACAAGCTCGTAGCGCGCCACTCGGTGGCGCGCTATGAGCTTGTAGATCTGCTATTTTTCAATAGCTAAATTATAACATAATGTTTAAAACACCAAAGGGGTTCCCGCCCAAAATGGGTTAACTGTCCTTTTGCGCAGATCACGCAAACCTCAGCAAAAAGAAAAGGACAATATCGATGGCCTCCAACTGTATAGCAAATCTTTTCAAGGACACCCGAATAAATATGTGTACAGTATTTGCCCACATTTTGTTCAAGAGCTATCTTTAAATGACAGATTTACAAGCTCACAATGGATCACATTGTGTTGCATTGCGAGTTTGCGACGCATTGTGAGCTTGTACATCTTCTATTTCCAAAAAGCCGATGTTTAAAGTGGTTAAAGTGGTTCAAATGAATGTAATACACATTACAGTACTTTGGATTAAGGCACGGGGTGGGCAATTATTTTTCCCAAGGGGCCAAATGAGAAACAGAAAATATTTTGGAGGGCCGGGCCAAAAGGCTGAACTTAATTATGCATAATATCAATTTTATTTCTATATGGCATTGTTTTGACAAGCTGGTAAGAGTATGTTAGCATTAGGCAATGAAAAGGTGAGGTTGCCTTACTGTTGTGAATTATCTCATGCTTGTCTGAATGGCAGCCTCATGGTGGACCTTTCCCATTCCCTGCATCCATAATGAGACACCTGTGTTTGCCATCACACCACTCAACTCATTAGCCAATCACAGTTTAGGTGTGCCCTATATAAGCCATCACTCACTCCACAGCCTGTCTCCAGCCTTCACACAGGCAACATGCAGAACCTGCAGCTACACCCTACAACACCACTCACTTCTCTGCAGCCGTGCGTCCATGACTAATAAACCATGGCTTACTGAAGACAATAAACTGCTGTTCTGTTGAAATATACCTTCGTGTCACATATACTATCTCTGACCGGAGAAACTTCACATCCAAGAGAATATTTATTACTTACAGTTACAAAAATGTAATTTATTCAAGCAACGACGTTCGGCAGCTTGGCAGGCAATTTATGCTGATGTGTGCACGTTCATGCAAGATTTACTTTGTGGTACAACGGTGTCGTCAGTGTGCAGAAAACAGGCCTGGGCCGTGGCTCAGCGGTCCAGGCACCTTGGCTGGTAATCCAGTCTGGCAGTGTGCCGTGGGTTCGACTCCCGATCTCGACGGCCTTTACTGCAAGTCTTCCCCCCCCATCTCTCTCCCCATTTCCTGTCAGCCTACTGTCTGTCCCTCCATAAAAAATATAAAATAAAAGCGAAAAAAAAGTGTGCAGAAAACAGACGATCCACAAGCTCACGCTGCTGTCGGCGCATCACCCAAGCATTCTGAACGTATGAAGCATGCCACATTGTGGGCGCAACACCTCCGTATGACGCAGCATCGTTAAATAAAGTGTAAGGGGATTTAACTTGTCCTCCTGCGAGGAAGTTTGGTAATCAAATCAAGCGCCTGCGCCTACCGTGTTGTGGAGCTGCATGCTCAGCTGGGCTTCATGGCTATTTGCATTCACCGACGTTGTTGTCACCAATAAATCCAAAAAGCAGACATTTTCGCAATTGAGGGGGGTGAAGGAATATAGATATAGATAGATATCGATTGAATAAATCTCTTCTCTTATTCCCAGATCCCTCCTCTCCTCTCGCCTTGGCTCTTGCTGCGCGAGAGCGAGCGCTCACGGCCCGAACGCCGAGCCCCGAGCCCCGCTCCAAGCCGACGTCTGCCTCGCCCACCCCGCTCGTCAGCCCTGACGGCAGACACAAACGCACCCCTGCCCCCACCCCTCAGGGCAGCCCCGAGCCACGGTCCAAGCGCCCTGCGCCCCAGACGAGCCCTGAGCAGCGCAGCAAGCGCACCACCCCCCAGACCAGCCCTGAGCTGAGGCACAAACGCGTGACTCCGCCCCTTTTTCCCGACGGACAGGTGGTGGAGCGCCCGGAGACGGAGGGGGGCTTGACGCCGTCGGCCGCCCCCTCCCCCGAGCGCTGGAGACCCGCCCCTCTTCCAGCGCTGGCCAACGAGGGCCAGTCCGCTCTGATTGACAGGCGGCGGAGCCTGACGATTGGCAGCTCGGAGGAGGAGAGCGGGGCGTACACGGTGACGCTCCCCCCGGCGCTGCTCTCGTCCAGCGACGAAGAGACGAGGGAGGAGCTTCGCCGGATCGGCCTGGTGTCTCCGCCCCTTCCCTTCGCCTCGCCCCCGCCCTCCCTCACCCTGTTGCCCCGGCGAGGGGGTGAGGGGGGAGGGGAGGGCTCGGAGGACAGCTCCTCCTCCTCCCTGCCTCCCTCCATCACCCTGGCCCCGCCCCTCGGCCTTCCCCCCACCTCGCCGCCCGCAGCGCCCCCCACCTCCCCGTCGGTCCTCAAGCCCCGCCTCCGCTCGCCGATTGGGCGAGGCCGCTCGTCGCTCAGAGACCCCCTGATGAAGCAGTCGTCGGACAGCGAGCTCCTCCCCTCGTCCGCCTCTTGCTCCGCCTCCTTCCAGCAGCCCCGCTATCTGTTCCAGAGGAGGTCCAAGCTGTGGGGGGAGGAGCCGGGCCAGGAAGGGGGAGGTGCCATGCAGGGGGGGGCAGCCTCCGCTCTGGATCTGACCAGCAGGCCGGGCTCCGGGCTGGATCTGGTCAATCGGCTGCAGCTGCTGAACAAAGACAGTCACTCCCTCGGGGAGGAGCCGAGCCCTCTGGACCCAGGTCGTAGGTCACCGGTGGGTGGAGCCAGGTACACTGAAACTATAATAATACTACAGATTAATACTAACAAATACTACAAGCTACACCTACCGTACTACCAGGGGAGATATTTCACTTATTGGCTTCAGGGCACTGCTGCTTGTAACCACTGCACATGTGTTAGTTGTATTGTATTCACACACGTACGTACGTACGTACGTATGTACGTGTGTTTGTATTGTTTAGTAACAGTTTGTATGTCCTTCTTGTCATTGTAGGAGTGTGGATGACAGTGGAGAGAGTAAATCGTAGGTTTTGACTCCTGGGTAAACATTCCTGATTTTAACTAATAAATCACTAGAAGTTATTAACTAACCTACAGTATGACTTAATCTTAACTGCCTCCTGACTTTTATACTACCTTACAAACAGGAGGAACTCAGTTCTAACTACTGCAGCTACAGTTCTACATAGAAACTGAAAACATATTTAAACAGGCCTGCATCACAACAGAGGTGTTGTGATCAACAGTCAGTTCAGTCCGGTAGGTTTTGATAGCATTGCCCCGGCCTGGCACATAACATTGGACGTTAAATGAATGCGGTCCTGTACATCTTCATAACATCTGTTACAGGTGTCGGAAACTGTCAAAGGTCACTCAAGAGTAGACCCCTCACTGCCTCGCAGTGCACCACTGTCCCACAAAACCGCAAAATAGTAGTCGGATGACAAGGGCGACATGTTGGCGATATGTAGGACCAATATCATGTCTTACACAAATATTAAATTTCCATTCCCAATTCCCATTGACAATGAATGGAGGATTTACATCGTATGTGTCTGAGAAAATCGACATGTTACGTCCTGATGTATGATGATAAAGAGCGCCCCTCACTTCACACGGGTGTGATTTTTACTATTTTGAACAACCTTTTAAAATGGTTCAAATAGCCGATCTACAAGCTCACAACGTGTCGATTTAGATCGGCTAGTTGAACTATTTTAAAATGTGGCAAGTAAGTTTAGGGGTGACACAAGATATAGCCCTTAGTATTTGAAAAACGTTCTATGTCTGTATGCATTTTCAAAGCCAATTCCAAGCTCAATGCCCTCCCCATTCTTCTCTACTCTTCATAACCCCACCTGAACTTAACCATACTAACTATGCCTAACCTTAATCTATTTGGTAAAAGCATATTTTATATGTATTACCAACCATTGATGCTACCACTACGCCATGAAACTTACCCAATGCATGATTGACATCTAATGTCAAAACTGATTTTGTTTTAACGCCTCTACTGAGGACAGCCATGGCCAGAGGCATTATGTTTTCCTATGTCCGTCCTCCTGTAATTATGTGCAGGTATGTCCGTCCCGACCGTCCGTCTGTCTGTCTGTCTGTCTGTCTGTCTGTCTGTCTGTCTGTCTGTCCGTCTGTCCATCCGGTGGTGGAAAAAGTACTAATTTGTTTTACTTAAGTAAAAGTATCAATACCGCAATGTAGAAGTATATAAGGCCTCACTCACACCTTTCGATCTAGCATACAACATTGATGCATGCTTGTTGTATGAATGTTGTGAGTGTCATGGCCGCCCCAATGCATTTCCAATGGAAGTCACATGGTTTGTAGTCCACATTTTGGACTACAAGCTGTTGTATGTGTTTCGACTGCCCCCCTCCCCCTCATACAACACAAATGTTGTGTCAAACCATGTGACTCCCATTGGAAATGCATTGGGGCAAGATGTATCACACCCTTTGTATACAACAAGCATACATCAGTCTGTTGCGAAGGTGTGAGTGAGGCCAAAGTCCGGAATTCAAAATTTGCTTGAGTAAAAGTACAAAAGTATTGGCATCAATATGTACTTAAAGTACAAAGGTAGAAAGTACGCATTATGCAGAATGTCCAATTTCACAAGTTTTTAACTGTTAAAAAAACTATTTTAAAATGGCCGAAATGTACTGTATATAATAGTGCTGAAGTGCTTATGATGTATGTTTTGTAATAATAATTAAAGTCTAAAAGTTACTAGTAACTAGTAACAATATTTGGATCCGAGATGTAGTGGAGTAGAAGTAAAAATTGGAAATGGGAAATACTCAAGTAAAGTACAAATACATCAAAATTGTACTTAAGTACAGTATTTAAGTAAATGTACATAGTTACTTTCCACCACTCCATCCGTCCATGTGTCCGTACATCCCAGCCTTGAGGGAATCTCATCACATTTGGCACAATTGTGCCTCAAGAATGAACTGGTTAGAAGTAGTCACAGTATGTCACTGTAACCTGAATGAACTGGTTAGAAGTAGTCACAGTATGTCACTGTAACCTGAATGAACTGGTTAGAAGTAGTCACAGTATGTCACTGTAACCTCATGTCTGACAAGGTGATATCTCAGGAACATCTCGGGGGAATTTCACAACGTGTGGCACCAATGTCCACTTGGGCTCAAGGATGGACTTATTAGCAGGCAGTCAAAGTTCAAGGTCACTGTTGAGCCACCCTATTGATAATTCAGCTCAGTGGTCTTGGTGAATCCCTGAGATTGGGAGGTCGGTGTTTGATCCCCAGACGGGGCATACCAAACACTATAAAAATAGCACCTGTAACTCCCTGCATGGCACTCAGCATCAAGGGTTGTATTCGGGATAAAGATCCTTGCAGACAGATTTTTGTCTGTGCTTTTCCACCGGTTTTCTGAAAAACGGCAGGGACTGTAAATTAGCATAATGTTTAGGTGTGTACTTGTACATCATGGCTGTGGGATGTATCAAACAGCTTCACGCTACAGAAACAGCAGAGAGTCGTGACCTATAGGCCACATGGCTTGGTAAGGCTTAATATCACTATTGTCAATTAATGGCCTCCCTCTAAAATCAGTCTCAAAACTCCCATATTGCACTGGCTCTAGTTGGTTATTAGTTATAAAGTCAGTTAAGTAGTTAATGAAGTAGTTGGAAGTTATTTAAGTAGTTAACTGTGTGTGATTCATCTTCCAGGCTGTTCTCCAGTCTTGGAGAGCTACACACCATTTCCCAGAGAGGCTACACCAGCTACACTGTCAGACCAGGATGTCGCTATCCAGTCACCCGCCGAAGCCCCTCCCCTTCCCCCTCACCCTGCATCGATAGGCCTATGGGACAGGGCTCCTCCCCCTCCTCGCATTGCTCCGATAGGTCACACCTGAGCCACGGGCGTGGCCTGACCATGCAGAAGTCGTCCAGCCTCAGCCTGCCGTCGGAGCCCAAGGAGGTCCGCTTCGTCATGAGGAGCGCCAGTGCCCGGACGCGCTCCCGCTCGCCCTCGCCCTCGCCCCACGCGTCCCCCTGTCCCTCCCCTGTGCTGGGGGGTCCCCTGATGGCGCTGCGGCCCTTCAGACAGCGGCCCCTGAACCTGTGGAGCAAGTACGACGTGGGCGACTGGCTGGAGAGCGTGGGCCTGGCGGAGCACCGGCAGCGCTTCCAGGAGCACGAGATCGAGGGCTCGCACCTGCCGGCTCTCACCAAAGACGACTACACGGAGCTGGGAGTCACCAGGCTGGGACACCGCATCAACATCGAGCGCGCTCTCAGACAGCTGTTGGACAGCTCCGCCTGACCCACGCGCCTCCTCCTCCGACATCCCAACGCCTGACCTCGTAAAGCCCCGATTCCTACTCCGTCGCACGACCGCGTCACCTGTCGGAAATAGCCCATCTACCATGTCTGCTATTAAAAAAAAAAGAAGAAATGTGAAAAATGTGGAATCTTTTTTAAACAACGCAAATCTTGTATCGGTTGTCACTGGCACAAAACATTTTCATACTTTCCCAAACTTCTTCATGTCAAGGACCTTGAGATAATAATTATAGTAGTCTTTATTGTCCCCACAGGGATATTTGTCTTCAGTCAGTTCAATAGAAAAACTATCAATTATGTATTTAGCCGCAGATCCCCATCTGGAAGTATTTTGTGCCAGGGACCCCAATGCAAAACAATATATATCACATTTATTTTAAAGATATTTTGACATCCTCTCGACGTGACCTCGTAGGTGCGCTATTTTCGGCACACGACAGTGTCGCGCATCAGAGTATAAGTTAGGCTTAACTTCTGACCTCTCAACCTCTGACCATTGTAGAATCCGAGGCAGTAGAATATACTTTGTATATTAATGAATTAATTCACTTTGTATCTTTTTATCGGCAAACAGAGCCTAATTAACTTTGACGGGGCACAGTATTGTCCAATCAGCTTTGATCAACTGTTGTAAGCCGGAGATGATGAGGGGGCAGCATGACAGTATGCTAAAGCAATCATGAACCACAAATAATTACACAACTACTACTTTTGGATTCTCAAGTCTTGATTCTTGATCGTTTTGATTCTTGCTTGTAGTCGTCTCATTGGACAACAATACGTTGATGAGAGCTGATTTGTGTTCCTTTAATAGTATGATTATTTTAATAATTATGCACCATTCTGCACCCCCTGCTGACTGAAGACGGCAAGGACGGGCACAGTATGGCTTATGACATCACAGACAGAAGGAGATCTTTAGAAAACACAATCAATAATACATCTTTTCCTTAATGGAAAAAAACAACAACATTGACTAGTTCTTCTGTTACGTATTGTAGTTTCTTATATTAATTCACCGACGTGTCAGCCTGAGGAAGCCATGTAGCTCCAACATGTTGTTTTAAAGGTTTCATGACATTGATTTGAATTTATTTTTATTTTCGTTTTTTTTTGTTTTTGTTTTATGACCTCAATTTCATCCACACAACCTGAACTTTGAACATTCAGTGGATTTTCTGTGGTCCCATTTTCTCTATGTGTTCTGAAGCCTTTTGAGCTGCAATGAAAACAGTGACTGCTGGCAAATTGTTATGTCATATATGGGATTTACATCACATCACAGTCCACAGGCAAATCAGAGCACTTGTTTGAGCCAGTAAACCCCAGACCACAGAAAATCTACTGAATGTTAAAAGTTCAGGTTTTTTGGGTGCAACTGAGCTCACAAAACCTAAAATAATAAGAAAAATTACAAAAACTTTTTTTTATGTCACCAGACCTTTAACATTGATAGGACAGTGGACACTGTTTATAGGGTTGCCCACAGCAAGTACGACAACTATAACTATACATATCTCGTTATAAAATATCGTTCCAACTCAAGTGGATGGCGCAGTCATCACAACAACAACGACGCCGATGTCGTTGGGATCGTTTCCAGAGCGAGTTGATGAGCGATATAGAAGTACTCGACTGGCCAATTAAAACCGATCCGAATTTACAGGACGTCATCATATTCACCACGTGTTCAACATGTTTACAGAACGATCGTTCACATGGACGCTCGTCACTCGCGTCATTGTCATAGTTTCTGTCCTTGCTGTGCGCGGCCCATATAGCATAGTTTTCTCCCTGTTTAGTGTGCTGATCATTTGCACGTTTGTCTGGGCTGTGATCTTTAATTATGAGGAGGGCTGTTCTCACCATGGCAACAGCAGTGGGTATAGTGAACCTTATAGTGGTGCGTTCTCTCTCTCTCTCTCTCTCTCTCTCTCTCTCTCTAGAACCATTTTTCTAATCCCCTACTGAAAGATTTGATTTATAGGTTCAGCTGACGATTCAGATTATTCTGAGTTTCTAAATAAGTCAGAACCATGTGATGATTTTCTGTTTATAGCTTGCTGGTGATTGTGAATTCGGTATGATTTGACAATGAATTGGATTCACTCAAAGGTCGTTTTTGCTAGATGTTTTGGAATTCGTATGATTTGCCACTGATTTTGAATTCAAGATGATTTGTCAATGATGACTTTGTTGTGATTGGCTGATTTCTGTTTGATGTGTCTGTTTCAGGGAGAGCTTTAAAAGTGACATTTCACCAAAAACACATTTGATGTGCTCTGCTCATGAAATAAGTCTTACATACTCCAGGAACAGGTATGCCACCTTCTGAAAACCTTGGACTACTACAGTTATGTATGGAGTCTATTAAAGCAACAAGGTCAAGTTGTCACCACAAGAGGCCTATCTCACAGCCCGCTTTCCACGCCCACTTCCGGTAAATAGTGGTGTCTTTAACATTATTATTATGACCAATATTATTATGAAGCAAACAAGATGGTAAATCAGCTCGAACAGATAGAACAAACCTTACCTTGAGAAAACAAAAGTTGTAGACTTCTTAAATTACCTCTGTTAACATGTAGAGTCTATGGAGTGACGTCACGCTATCACCACTAACCCCGAAAGGGGGCGTATTAAGGGGGGCAGGGAGATTCTGTGAGATAGGCTTATTAAAGGCATGAATGAGGCATCTGAATGGTTTTCTTTTGACGCAACATACTCGCTGGCAATTTCCGTATATCATTCATTTGTCATGACTCATGCCAAGTGTGAAGAATTAACCCCTGTAGACTACATAGATCATGAATATAGAATAAATTCCAGACTGTAATACTACATACAGTAGAAAATACATAGAATGAACTACAGCTTGTATTAATCAATGGATAGAAAATCCAGTATATAATGTACTACAGACTGGAATGAAATCCCTCTTGGAGAATCAGTGCCTGTGGAGAGTACAAAATGCTGTTCAAATGGACTATACAATTCAAATGGATTTTGGGTGAAATGTCGCTTTCACCGCTCCGGGTTCTAACCTGTGTATTGAGGGCTGATGGGAGAAGGTGCTAATTCTCTTAAGCCATCTGTACAGAAATGACCTTATAGGTACCCTTAACTATAACCTTTTATATCTACAGTACCTTGCACTTAAGACCTAGGTTTAAAGGACCATACCTGTCTGTTCACCGCTCCAGCCCCATATCAAACATAACTATAGACCATTTCCCCACTAATTGCTTTATTTTGTTTTAGTTTATGTTTTCTCCATGGTCAAAATGTTACTGACATAACCTGCACAATTTAGACAATATTGGTTAAACATCAATGTGCTGTTAACAAGTCATGAATACATACAAAATGCCTTAAAACACAAATGACAAAATATAACTGCATATTATGCATATAACACAATGTTAATGATTTTTTTCAGACCTACAGTTCTAGGAAACAGAATGGGGGGGACTTTTTTATTATTTCCACACAACAGCTCTAAGGTATATTAATGACATAGTAAATTGTTGAAAATGAGTGGAATTCCCCTTTAAGTATACCAAAGTACATTTTCTTTTTATTATAAATGTTTTATTGTGTTACAATTTAGACAGTTTCCAAACAAATTCAAAACATTGTCTGAATTATTTAAAAAATAATGACAATAGCTGATGTATGTCATACAGATATTCACAAACTATATTACTTACTGTAATAGTGAGTCATATGGGCTAACATGCCAGACCACTGGTATGGTCCTTTATGTCCTGATCTTAACTATAACCTTATATATCTACCTTACATTTAAAACCTACGGTTAATACCTGACCTTAACTCTCAACATTACTAACATACTTCATCTTAATACTTGGTTATACCTAGTATAACCAAGTATTCTGTATCTACCATAGTATCTACATTATCTACAAAGACTACAATATAATGTAGTCTTTGTGAATCAATCACAGCCCTGTGAACTTCCTAATAACTACAAACAGGCCATCAATGGAGTTTTTACTCCCTGCCATATACAGTGCTGGCTCTGTCTCATTTGGACACATCCTATCACCTTACTAGTTAGAAATAGTGCAGTAGTTCTCAACCATTTTCATGTCAAAGGCCCCCAAATTGATATGCATTTGGCCATGGGTCCCCATCCCGATTTGTCAACCTTTAACAAAATATAAGAAAAAAATCCTTCTGCACACCTACAATGGACAGGTGCGTAACCCTAACCTACAATGGACAGGTGCGTAACCCTAACCTACAATGGACAGGTGCGTAACCCTAACCTACAATGGACAGGTGCGTAACCCTAACCTACAATGGACAGGTGCGTCGGATAACTGGAACTGAGAAGTAGAGAAAAAAGAATCCCGCACACTGCACTTGAGTTAGATTTATTGAGCAACGTTTCGGTAGTTCAGACCTTCATCAGCAATAAATCTAACTCGAGTGAAGACAGTGTGCGGGATTCTTTTTTCTCTTTTGTCTCTACAACCTTTAACAAAACATAAATACAAAATAGACGAAACATAAAAGTCATAACAGTGTTTTAACTGTTCCTATAGGTTTGCTGGGGACCCCCCTCAACTACCCCACTTTGAGAACCCCTGCTGTAGAGTACCAGATATAATGACCGAGTCCAATAGGATGTCAATAGAAGAAGGAAGGCAGTTAAAATTCTAAACCAGATTTAATCAAACCAAGGAACCTACTGTACAGGATGCATCCTACAGTATGCTTCCTACTATAATGAGCAGCTACTGTACTGTATTTCCTAAAAATGTTCCCTACCTAGTTGCAAATGAGACGGAACCAGTCTCCTCCTGAGCCATAAGGAAGTGTCACTGGTGAGGTTCTGTTAACTATAACATTATCATCGTCGCTGTCGGGTGGAATAACCTGTGTTCCAAACCCAATGGATCCAATGTAGTTATTTTTGGTCACAAGCTCTTATACCTTTCATTGGTTAAATATTTATAAACCAACAGACACACTTAACACTTTAACTTTCAAAACATTTCTAAACTATTTCTAAACTATTTTCTAAAGCCCATCTACAATACAAGCTTAATGTAGATTGTCTATTTTCACAACTTTTGCTGCACGATATTTGTATGAAGAAGTAGGGCATTCATTTATGGGGGGGAAAACGTTGTAAAAAGTTGACATATGGAGGTGCAACTGGTTTCTGCCCGACAGCAACGTTATGTTGATTGACCTACCCACCACCCTGGATGCTCATTGGTTTATAGCACGGGTGGGCAACCACCTCTTTTTATCAACTGTACCTGCTGATCATATTGGGCTATTGAGTTGATCAAAAACAACCATTATTGTTTGATGTTCATAAATATTTTCTCCCCAGATAATTTATCTTGCCTTTATCATTCATATTAAATTATTGACGCATTCTTTGTTACGTTTTATTATTACTTGACTTACTCCATGTGTGTTATTCTAATTAGCTGCCTATAATTATACGTAGAAGCAATGGTGGTTTTCATTGTCTGTTGTTACTGCTGGGGGATCACGCCAACCTTGGAAAACGGCCAAGTGATATTATGCCTGAAAAGGTTGTTGTCCACCCCTCGTTTATAGAATGTCTCCATTCTGACTGGATAATGGGTTCAGACAGACTTTAAATCTAATAAAACAGATGAATTGAAGTGATATTATGCCCGAAAAGGTTGTTGCCCACCCCTCGTTTATAGAATGTCTCGATTCTGACTGGATAATGGGTTCAGACAGACTTTAAATCTAATAAAACGGATGAATTGAAAATTCATATCAGATTATTCTGAATCCTACTTTATTCCAGCACAATCTAGTCTAGCCTTAACCCAGTCCGCCTCTTACCCAAATAATTTATAACCCTGTGGAACCCTGACTTTGTTATAGTTTGGGTCTGGGTAACCACTGTAACCTGTGGGGGACCACACAACCGCCGACCCTGAATCAGATGGGGATAAAAACCATTCCCACCTCGATTCATTCTCGTTCTTGACCTTGACCTTGATTGTGACCATGACGCTTTCGACCGCAAAGTGAATCATATCAGGCTAGCCTGCTGATCATTCCCACAATCATCATCTAGGATGTTCACACGGAACTGACCTATAGTTTCTGTATACACACACTTAAAGGACATCACTCCAGGTGTTAACAGTAGCGGGTGCAGTTTCCGCTAATCTGACAGCAGCTTAGATGAACGACACATTTACAGTTCTCAAGTAAGTTCAGCAGGTAGTCATTATGGACGTATTGATTGATTCACCAGATCAACTTCACAACTACCATTATGGTGCACTAACCGAGCTAACAGGCAGGCGGAAGCCATCGCCGTGGGGGAGGGACATGAAATGCCACTGAACGGCAAGGAGTTTGTTATCTCTGTTCAAGTTCTGTGTTTGGATGCCATATTTATCCTAAAGGCCTGATACTGGACAGTTATTATTATCTTATTATCATTATTATTATCTTCCTGGTTTACCGGCATGGAGAGATGAAGTGTTGGTGTCACTAAAAGCTGATCTGGTATAAAGCTATTAGTATCTAGGACAGTGCTTCCTAACCTGGGGTCTGGGCACCAATGATCACAGGGAGGGGATGTGAGGCTTACTGTATTTTAGTAGACACTGACTTATCTCCTCTTATCTCCTTGTTATGATGAATTGAAAACGGTGGACCCTATCTTGTAAACAAGTGTAATGATTTATGGTGTCGTCCACTCACAGTTAACAGTTTTTGTATTGAGTTGTGCTTGAAATGTACTGTAATTCTGCAAACTGTTAATACATATTTCAATCAATCAATCAATCAATCAATCAATCAATCAATCAATCAATCAATCAATCAATCATGTGGGTACTGGAGTGAGTGCTGCTGTGTGTAGATGTAGTTCATGGATTGTGTGTAGTTGTAGTTTTTCTATGTCCAGTCAGAGTTCAGAGAAATACTTTTAGGCTTTCTAACAAACTGTCGTTCTGAATTTAGTTATCATTTCTAAATAAAAATTTACATTTACTACAGAGAAACGCGTCTGGACTGTCTGTGACATGCACACTCGCTCACACACACAAGACCTGTAACGTTTGAAGTAAAAGAGAAAAGAGTTTGCCCTGATTCTGTTGGGAATTGTAATGCAACAGCACAGAATGAAGTGGGCAGCACTTCATATAGGAATCATCAATCTGATGAGCAGGGAGGGTAGGGGCTTTGGAGGCTGCCCAACCAAACCAAATCACATGGTTTCTGGTTAATCGCAACTCAGAATGAAAAGTTGGCAGGTTGGGTATAGAGATGGACACCGATCACTTGAAATGAAATGGGTCTACAATCTCGCAGCGCAATGCACTGTGAGAGCTTGTCAGATTGGCTATTTCAAGTATTTCGAAACTTGTGAAAAAGTTCAATCTTCATCTATGTAAGAATCAGAATCAAAACTAGAAAAAGTGCCCTTCCGGGCACAGGTCTCCACCAGTGTGTGTGATGTTTGGCAAAATGTGTAGGAGTAATATATAAGTGTGTGTGTGTGTGTGTGTGTGTGTGTGTGTGTGTGTGTGTGTGTGTGTGTGTGTGTGTGTGACGCGGCTTGGCCTGTTGTAGCGCCACCATGAGGCTGATTCGAAAGTGGCATTTCTTCCTCAGCCTAGTGGGAATATGCATGCACAGTTTCACCGCAATCGGACGCTGCGTTGAGTAGTTGTGGCGATTTGTACAAAACGGGTACAAAGCAGGCTACTCCTGAAAAGTTTAGAAGCCAATCATAGCCAATGAGGGTGGATTATGATAAATCAAACAATCCCGTCTTGATCACATGACTATGGAGAACATGTGTACTGATTTGCGTGAAATTTGGATAAAATCTGAAGGAGTAATATTAGAAAATGTGTTTTACATATGTCGGCCTCCTGGTGGCGCTATAAAGAGCAGATGTGAAAAATTCCAGGCAAAGGTTTTTCCTTGGCCTCTAGGGAGTTGGCATACAAAGTTATCCACAGATCCATGCAGTTAGAGGTAAAAACACTTTTCGGCCAGTTATAGCGCCACCATGAGGCTGAGTTGAAAATGTTCATGTGGCATTTCTTCCTCGGCCTAGTGGGAATGTGCGTGCACAATTTCACGGAAATCACATGATGTGTTCATGATTTGCAGCATTTTGTTTGAAACTGAGCACTCCTGCGAACTTTGGAAGCCAATCTTAGCCAATCAGGATGGAGTCTGAGAAATCTGAAAGACCTGTTTCGTTGAATGGCTCTAGAGAGACTGTGTACCAATTTGTGTGATGTTTGGACAAAATCTGTAGGTGTACTGTCCAAAAACTTGTTTTGCACAAAGCGGCCTCCTGGTGGCGCTATAACAGGCCGTTCTGGAAAATGTGGGGCAGAGGTTCATCATTGGCATCCAGGGAGTGTGTGTGCAAAGTTTGGCATCGACCGGGTTAACGGTGCCGGAGATTAGCTGGTAACAGACGGACGGAAGGACACACACACGGACACACGGACACACACACACACACACGGACGGAGTGCAAAACATACTCTCTCCCCATGCCTTCGGCCTGGTGGAGACAATAAAGAACTCATTTTGCCATTATCACAGTGACAGACAAACCTTTTGACAGTGAAGAAATGGAAAAGTATAGGGTGCAGGCATCACTAGGACAAAAGGTTACATAGTCTAACTAGAAAAAGTGCCCTTCCGGGCA